>NW_023270314.1:26926892-27196196 GCF_011800145.1 Mirounga leonina
AGAAAGAAAGAAAGAAAGAAAGAAAGAAAGAAAGAAAGAAAGAAAGAGAAAAAGAGTAAAATGAATTCTTTGGAACTGAATCATTTTAAGTATAACAGGAGAGTTTAATAATGGAACTGTAGATAATCCTTTTTTTTTTAAGTAATCTCTACATCCAACATGGGGCTTGAACTCACGACCCTAAGATCAAGTCACATGACTGTACCAGCCAGGCACCTCTGTAGATAATCCTTTTGAATGTAAATAATCAGTCTCCAATTCACATGAATTTTATAAATTTTTATTCCCACGAATTAGTTTATCTTTTAAAATATAATACAAGTATATTTTATATGTGCATTGAAAAAACTGGAAGCAAATACAGTAAAATGTTAATAGCAATTATCTCTAGGGGATGAGATTATGAATGTTTTATATATTTTTTCATAGGCTTTACTGGGATGCTATAATTTACAAAAGTTATCTTTTTCAAAACATAAATATATGTTCATTATAGAACATCAAGGAAATAGTTAAGTGTAAAGAAGAAAATAAAAATGATATTAGATCTTCTTAATTCAAAGGTCATACCACATAGACTGACCAAAAGAAGTTGAAATAATATTCAGTTTTTAGCTTCTTTAGATAAATTAGGACTCTGCAAGCAGGATTTTTCAATCTTCTAAACTCAGTTGCCTCCTTTTCCAAAAGTAACTGACAAATCAATACAAATTTGGAGGTGAGAGGGAGCAAACAATGTCCTAGTTGGATTAAAGAACTGTGAAAGTCTTTTTTTTTTTTTAAAGATTTTATTTATTTATTTGACAGAGAGAGAGATAGCGAGAGCAGGAACACAAGCAGGGGGAGTGGGAGAGGGAGAAGCAGGCTTCCTGCCAAGCAGGGAGCCTGATGTGGGACTCGATCCCAGGACCCTGGGATCATGACCTGAGCCAAAGGCAGACGCTTAACGACTGAGCCACCCAGGCGCCCCGTGAAAGTCTATTTCTACCTTAGCTTACTTGCCAGGGCAACAATTTGTCATGGAAGGGGGCAGGAAACAATGTACCTCAAGTCTCCTCAAAGAGAAGAGGGAGGGTCAGGGGACATGGGAGCACAGCAGGGCATTATTTAACAGTACATCCAATGTCAGCAGGGCAGGCAAGATGCTGCTCAAACATGAATCATTCCTTGCCCAGGGTTTCACACTCCAACAGATCTCAGGAATTACCTGGGGCCTGAAAATAGAGATTTCTATACTTCGAATAAGATGTGTACAGTTTCGCTATCATAGTAAGAAACTAAAAGTAAAGATAGAATTCACTACATGTATCAACATAATAAGGTATTACACACCGCAAAAAAAAAGAAAAATATGTTGCCTCAGCAGACCTGTGAAATAGTCTAAATGAAATAATGTCAAGTGATGAAAGAACACAAAATATCATGTCCATAAGGTGATTACAACTGTAAATGTTAAAAACTACTTATATGCACTTATAAGGACCAAACAGGACATAAAATCCCTTAAGTAATGATGAGGTACTCTGTAGTTCTTCACTATTTCATTCTTTTGTTTACAGAAAGAGTTATGTATAAATCAAAATAATTTTAAAAAACAGTAAATTCAGGTACATGCTGGAACAAGAGCTGTGGACCTCACAAATCAAGTCTTCTTCAAAACTTCTAAATTCAAGTGTGAGGGTGCCAGGGTGGCTCAGTTGGTTAAGCGACTGCTTTCGGCTCGGGTCATGATCCTGGAGTCCCGGGATCTAGTCCCATATCGGGCTCCCTCCTCAGTGGGGAATCTGCTTCTCCCTCTGACCCTCTTCCCTCTGGCGCGGTCTCTCATTCTCTCTTTCTCAAATTAATAAATAAAATCTTTAAAAATAAATAAGTAAATTCAAGTGTGAACATACTTGAGATCCAAAGAAAAAGATAACTTGCTGATTATTACACAATGACTGTTAGTTTGAGGGTTCCTGATATTTTGGTCAGTTGTATAGAATATCCACTAGGGGTCGCCATTATGTTTAACTAATGATGATGTTACCAGATTTAGTAAGTTGAAGAAAAAACACAAATTTTAATTTCTTCTACAATACAAAGCCTCCCTTCTCAATGATCAACATGTACATGATTTATTGTTCTTTCACAAAGACAGACTTCCATGATGCCATTGTTTGAACACAGTAACAGTGATGACTTGAAAAAGAGGCTGATATTTACTGGTATAAAACTATGCAAAATTTCCTTTAAGAAGATGGAAGAAAGCCAACCTCAGCTTCTTATCTTTCCACTCTGCCTATGATTTAGCAGATATTCTCACCTGCAGGAGTAACAGAGTAAAGCAGGATGGGCTCTGAGGACCAAGTAATGTAATAATTCAACGTTTTAGAGTAAACAGAGCAGATATGCTCACTGCTCTTGGTGCTGGAGTACAGAAAAGAAATTAAATAAGTGATCATCACTTCCTGTATATCTTTTACACCACATATGGGCTGAAAGGAAAAGAACCAGGCGCTCTGAATGCCCACAGAACGGGCAATTTAGTTTGTATTAGAATTTCAGGGAAGATCTGTTACGAGGAGACACTGATATAGGCTTTAGTAAGGCAAAGAGAAGGAAAAGCCACTTTCTACAAAAGCATGGTATCTGTAGAAGTCCAGAGAGGGAGGAAAAGCCTTGACAAGTGTAAGAAAGACTGATGGGGACAGCGAAAGAGATGGAGCGATAAAAAATGAGGCTGGAAGAAAAGCTGGGTTGGGCCACTTATGTTAAGCCAAAAGAGCGGTCTTTGAAGGGATTTAAACAGGAAATGACAGAATAATAATGATAATAACATTTCTATGGCTCTTTAAACTTTCATGACACCATCTCATTTTACCTTCACAATAACATTATCTGATAGACACCATTAAGGGAGGACACCCATCACAGATTAGATTTATTTTTCTATACTGAGAGAATGTCAGTAATCACCTTGAATCATTATAAATGGAGCCTCCACTCCCACCTGGTACAAGAAGGGTGGGTGAGGGTACCGGTAAATCACCTGGGGAATCTTCCTTTTGGAGCTAAAGTCCCATCCCGTGTTCCTCCCCACTCCCTTGCTAAGAGCCTGCCTTAGAAGGATAGGTGATTAACCTCACTGGCTGGGGAAAGGGAGGAAAGAATGAAGAGTGTGCATTTGGAGCCTGGAAAAGGGGCCACCCACCTGCCTGATTCCTAGGGGTGGATTCTGAGAGAAAGGGGAGTTAGAAGTGGCAGGTGTTTGAACAGATCCTGACCCAGAGCTTCCCAGGCCACCTGGCATCAGGAAAATGGCTGAGCATGGAGCTGAAAGAGTACTATACGAAGAGCTCTGCTCTGAGAATTCAAGACGGCTACGTTGGCTGAGCTGAGTAGAGACTGGGTTCCTCTGTCCAGAAAGCATGCTTAACAGTGGGTTGGTACCACTGGTCACCAGGTGAGGAGCAGTATTCAAAACTCCCCCATGAGGTACTGAAAAGCAGCAGCAGACTATGGGGCTCTTCCCTTTTCGGTGTGGAAACTGCACTGACCACCTTTTTCTGCTCTAGCTATATCCCAGGGTGTTCTTGAACAATTCAGAGAAGCCCCCCGAGGAAGATAGTGGACTTCCTTCTGATAAGGAATGTGGGAACAGATGACTGCAATGTGTGTGCACTCCAGACTATAATACTATCCAAACCTAGCAAATGAAAGCACAGAACTGGGACTGGAATACAAAATTCCATGTTTTTTCCATTAGGATGTGATCCTCACTCGGGAAGGAACTTTTAAATCAAAATGGAATAGATAAAATAAAATAGATGCCACCCCCACCCCTCCACACACACCAAGAGACATTCTGCCTACTTAATATTTATATAGTTGGAAATGATCTGGAACATTCCAAAATGCCATACCTGATTTCAATAGCTGGTTTTAAGTTCATATCCCTTGAATTTCCACAGTTCGTTGTTGAGAACTCTCTTACAATACTTAGTTTACTGTATCTTTTATAATCCTCATTTGTATATCTGTCTTACCTCTCCTACTTGTAACTTGTACTCCTCCTACTACAAATAACTTGAGGTCAGAGTCTGGTCTTAACTCATCTTGTACCTCCTGCAGTAACCAGCTCTGGGTCTCACAGTGTAGGCACCCACAATTTTGGCTAAAATACATAATTAAGGGACGCCTGGGTGGCTCAGTTGGTTAAGCGACTGCCTTCAGCTCAGGTCATGATCCTGGAGTCCCGGGATTGAGTACCGCATCGGGCTCTCTGCTCAACAGGGAGTCTGCTTCTCCCTCTGACCCTCCCCCCTCTCATGCTCTATCTCATTCTCTCTCTCAAATAAATAAAAAGAAAAAAAAATCTTAAAAAAAAAAAAAAAACATAATTAAGATCTTGTCTGTCTCCTCAGCTCCACCAATGATAGTGAGTGACTGGGAAAAACAAAGACAAAAATGGAGAGATACCAATTTAAAGGGCATGGTCAAATGTTAATATGAAAAGCCTGCTTATTTGTGTATCTCTAAGCTAGGCAAGTTTTATGCAAAAAAAAAAAAAAATGTACCTTTCACAATTTTCATACTTATGCACAGTCATTAAGAAGAACAGGGTCGTGGGGTGCCTGGGTGGCTCAGTCATTGGGCATCTGCCTTCGGCTCAGGTCATGATCCTGGGGTCCTGGGATCGAGTCCTGCATCGGGCTCCCTGCTCCGCGGAAAGCCTGCTTCTCCCTCTCCCACTCCCCCCTGCTTGTGTTCCCTCTTTTGCTGTGTCTCTCTCTGTCAAATAAATAAATAAAATCTTTAAAAACAAAAACAAAAACAAAAAACAGGGTCGTAAACTGATGGTTACCAGAGGGGGGTTGGGTGGGGGGATGGGTGAAATAGGTGATGGGGATTAAGGAGTGCACAGGTCATGATGAGCACTGGGTGATTAAAATAAAAACAAAAGAGAGAAAGAAAAATAGGGTCACAGACTATCTTCTAGAGGGGTTATCAGAGGCTTCAGAGAGACAGCATACAACACAAGGTTTTCTGTAGTCATCTACAGGCTTGCACAATCTCAAAGGCAGGACCGAATGGGAAAGAACAGTGATGAGAGGGGTGTGGAGCTGCCGGCAAAGGCAGCATGTGGATACGGACTGGAATACCGGTGAGCAAACACCCTCCAGCAAAATAAGCAGCAATCACAAAAGAAATCCAAGTTTGGGGAAAACCTCTAGGTCACCAGAGTGTCTTACCAGGACAAGCTAGAGAATGTCAACACATGAACAAATTCATAAACTGATAGGTCTTATCCTTAAAAGGGCAGTATGTGAGGGATTGGGGAAAAAATAATGTGCAAACCTAGGCCAAGAAGGAACATGGAAAAGGTGAGATTCTATTCTAAAGCAGGAGAAAAGCATAATTAAAGGAAGTGAAAGAGAGTGGGACAAAGGCTAAGGACAAAGGAGAAAAACACACACACAAAGGTTGCAGACAGTATCAAATATACGAAGACAGAATGGATTGTCTACACCAATGCATCAAAAACAGAAGCTGCAGTAATGTCCTAAAACAAGAGACGTGGGCCCAGAAGAAGATGCCACTACTGAACTTCAAGGCAATTTATTTATTTATTTTTAGGGGGAGGAGGGGGAGGCAGAGGGAGAGAGAGAATCTTAAGCAGGCTCCATGCCCAGGGCAGAGCCTCACACAGAGCCTGACCTCAGAACACTGAGATCACCGTCTGAGGTGAAATCAAGAGTCAGATGCTTAACCAAATGAGCCACCTAGGTACCCATTCAAGGGCAATTTTAAGTGGTAAAGAGTTGCCAAACAGAGCTGAGTAGGTCTCTTCTCAGACCCGCCTGAAGGAGGGAAGCCTCCCAGTTTGAACACATGGATCAGGCTGTTTTGGTGACCACATGATCAGCTTGCTCGTGAACAGAGAAAATGAAGTACTAAGGTCTCTGAGGTCTTTTAGTTTGATAGAAATTATCTCTGAATAACGCTTACATAGAAATGTTAGGATAAAGAATTCTGATTAAACACGGCAGAATGAACACTTCTATCTACCCCTACTCCTTCCCAAAATGCCACCAGAATGATGATGAAGGCCTGTAGCAGAACAAGAAAACAAACAGTTCAGATACATGCAGGAAGAGAGACAGCACCAAGAGCTGTTTCTACAAAAAGAATAATAAACTGATGGATAATTCTGAAAAAAATGTAATCCTAGTAAAGCGAACGGCTTAGCCGTGAACAATATTTACATAATCATAATAACGTAAGCACTGAGTTTCTTCAGCTGCTGCTAAGGTGCTCAGTCCTTCTGAGGAAGCAAAGACCGCATTAGGGTGAGGTTCTCACTTCACTGGGTGACTTGCACCATGCCCAGCAGTGCCCGCTCAGCACTCGCCCGCAACATGGCCTTGGTCTTGGAGCTCGCCTGCAACAACTTGGCCCTCATCCTGCACGGAAAGAGGTGATGGTCCTGGAGGATAAGATCAATGCCCTCATTAAAGCAGCGGCTGTAAATGTTGAACCTTTTGGGCTGGGCTTGTTTGAAAGGCCCTGGCCAGTGTCAACATCAGGAGCCTCAACTGCAATGCAGGGGCTGGTGGACCTGCATCAGCAGCTGGTGCTACACCTGCAGAAGGTCCTGCTCTCTCCACCAGGGCTGCCCCAGCTGAGGAGAAGAAAGTAGAAGCAAAGAATCAAGGGACTCTGATGATGACATGGGCTTTGGTCTTTTTGACTAAACCTCTTCTGTAACCTGTTCAATAAAGAACTGAACTCTTAAAAAAAAAAATGTAAGGGGCACCTGGGTGGCTGAGTCAGTTAAGCATCTGCCTTCAGCTCAGGATCCTGGTATGGAGCCCCTCAATGGGCTCCCTGCTCAGTGGGGAGTCTGCTTCTCCCTCTCCCTCTGCCCCTCCCACTTGTGCACAGGGTCTCTCTCTCAAATAAATGAACGGAATCTTAAAAAAAAAAAAGCACTGAATGCTGATTTAACAACAAAAGTAACATATTAAGGATATAGCCCACAATTAAGTATGAGGTGGGAGATGTGAAAGTAAAGGGGAAAAGGGAGTATGTGGTGTCCATGTGGTTGAGGGAGGAATATGTAAGAGAAAAAGATTCTAATATTTTCTAGTAGGAAATAAATAATGCTTCAAATTGAAAAAAAAAAAAGTCCAGAAATAGTGGTAAAAATGGGGGTGCCTGGGTGGCTCAGTCGTTAAGCGTCTGCCTTCGGCTCAGGTCATGATCCCAGAGTCCTGGGATCGAGCCCTGCATTGGGCCCTGCTCCGCGGGAAGCCTGCTTCTCCCTCTCCCACTCCCCCTGCTTGTGTTCCCTCTCTCGCTGTGTCTCTCTGTCAAATAAATAAATAAAATCTTAAAAAAAAAAAAAAAGTGGTAAAAATGTTACCTAGAAACACAGAGGTAAATGCCAGAAGGAACAGTTAAAGGAGTTGAAAGAATCCATCTGTAGGGAAGAAGACACTGCCCATTTTTGTTGTTGTTACAGACCCTGTAGTCCCATTTGACTATTTAAAATAGATTCATTAATTTCATTTAAAAATAAAACTTAAATAAAGAGAAATGCCAAATCTCAGATGAGAACCAAAATACTCTACACAGTCTCTTGGAGTTGTAGCACGTCTAAACTAAAAGATTTATTGAGGGTGGAGACAAGCTGCCAGGATCATCACTCTCCAATCTGTACAGTAATCTGTTTCTTTCATTACCCAACACTTTCATCTTCACAGACGTTTACTGAAAGAGATACTGGAAATTCTAAATGTCCTTTCTGTTCAGTTCCACAAACATTTCTAGAATGTCTACTATATGCCAGGCCCTAATGCTAGAAACTGGAGACATGAAGAATAAAAATAATAATGAAAAAAGAATTTTCCTGATTTCAAAGACCTTAAGAGTCTAGTAGGAGAGTAAGACACATAAATAAACCATAATCAATGGGACAGTCAAAGAGAACTTCTTAAAAATGCAGCTCAGATAATGGGAATGGGAACGGTTTTTGATAGGGCTGATCAAGGAAGGCTTCTCTGTGGAAGTCCTAGTTGAGCAAACCCCTAGTGGAGTGAGGGAACAAGTCAGGGCGGGGGAGCGGGGGAAGGGAGGTGGGTGGGTATGCCCCAGACAGACTCATCAGCCTTGTCCAGTGTTGTCTCCTAGTGTCTCAATAGTACTTGGAACCCTGGATGCACTTAGTAAATATGTGGTGTCCGAAGGTTTTCTCAGTAACCCCTGTATCATTAGAATAAACTCTTTCCTTAAAAATAGCTGAAATATCAGTTACTTGTATCCAAAGTATCTTAACTTAAAGATGAGACCTGGGATCAGCAGAGGGAAATTGCCTCCCTACATAAAACCTTCGGTTTTTCTACAACTCTAAGAGTGGGCAAGAACGACTAATTTATAGAGAGGTAAGAACACATGTGGTTTGAAATTTCAATTCTTTGGACCATGCCAAAAGAGAGTTAATTTCTGTCCCCTTCCTCCTGTACATCTTGGCAACTGAGGTGTGTGAGAAGCTCTATATCCAGGCCCTAGTAGTTTCCATACTCAAAGATGTGCTACAAGCCATTCCTTTCAAAGAGGCCATGGCTCAGAATGAGTAGAAGATGTGAACATACCAAAGCTTCATTTCTCCCATGACTCTCAATATGTGAGCTTCTTGAGTCCCTGAGTATGATTTTTAACCTTTATCAAGATGCATATTTTTCACACATCATGGTTCTTCATTTACCAGATAAAAATCTGGTTTGTGTTTAACTAAAGAAACAACTATCAGTTCCAATGTTGGGAGATTTGAGTTATTTGACACGTCAGATTTTTGTCAAATAGTGACTTCAGAACCTAACCCCTGTGACACCACTGATCAGGCTATGCATATTATTATTACTATTTTTTTATTTTTTAGATTTTATTTATTTATTTGACAGAGAGAGACATAGCAAGAGAGGGAACACAAGCAGAGGGAGTGGGAGAGGGAGAAGCAGGCCTCAGCGATGCAGGGCTTGATCCCAGGACCCTGGGATCATGACCTGAGCCAAAGGCAGATGCTTAATGACTAAGCCACCCAGGCGCCCCTAGGCTATGCATATTATTAACCAATACTGTCCTTACTCAATTTCTACCACTTAATTTCTAAGTATTTTCTTCAACCCTTGTGTCCTCTTGCACATATCTCCATTCTCCTGCTACACTGTTAAATTTCTTAAGTCTTATTTTAAAGATTTATTTAACACTTGAGGAAAGAAATCGAAAATACACATAAATATGCAATCCAAGATAATTTCAACCCCAAATAAATTCCATACAGAAAATCATTCACTAGGGGCGCCTGGCTGGCTCAGTCAGTAGAGCATGTGACTCTTGAACTCAGGGTCTTGAGTTCGAGCTCCACACTGGCTGTAAAGATTACTTAATTAAATAAATAAAAATCCTTAAAAAAAAAATCACTGAATTTTTAGATAAGCACGTGCACATAACTGTTCTAGTAATACAATGCTGCAAGCAGTATTAATTTTTTTATTTCAAAAGAGATTAGTGAAAAATGCCACTTATTTTTTTTAAAAGATTTTATTTATTTGACAGAGAGAGAGACAGTGAGAGAGGGAACACAGCAGGGGGAGTAGAAGAGGGAGAACCAGGCTCCCCGCCGAGCAGGGAGCCCGATGCAGGGCTTGATCTCAGGACCCTGGGATCAGGGCCCGAGCCGAAGGCAGATGCTTAACGAGGGAGTCACCCAGACACCCCCAAAAATGCCACTTTTAAACACTACCACCTTCACAGTGAAGCTTCTCGCCATTAAAAGAATGAAATCCCATAAACTAAGAGAAAGAGCTCAGAAGTTATCCTTCCAAAAGGAAGATTTAGAAAATTCTTACCAATCGTTCCTCGGCCTTTTGGCTAAGATCAAGTGTAGAAAATTCTTACCAAAAGCATTAAAATGACTTTTATCTCATTTAATTCTATATCAGACATTAATATAATTTAGTAAGTTTAAAACTTGCATTCCAATGTTCTTTAAAAAAAATCACACTAAATGGTTTCTTCAAAATCTACAGAGATATACGGGGTAAATACTCTAAGGGGTAATCTCTTTGCTACAGAACCTATATCATATAGATTATCCAGCCCTACAACCAAGCCCATTTTGGTAAAGACATGAATAGATTCAAGATCAGAGGTAGGTAAAGTGATAAACACAAATAGAGAGAACTCCCCACTAAGAAACCCTCACTAACATACGTAAATACTATAGGATGGACTTTAGAAAGAAGGAAATTAAACTGAGAGGAAGGACTGAGATGTATGAAGAAATAGGGAGCAAAGAATAGATATTAAGTACCATTAGCTATATAACAATAATTGATAATGGAGGGAGTATGTAAACAAGGTCATACTAAAATGTAAGATGGAGAGTAACATTAGTCGATATTGAAGCATTTTAAAAGTACTTATATTGTTTGGGAGGAGAATTAAGATGTCTAATAACTCTAGACAGTTTAGATTGTTTAAAAAGCCTTAGGATAAAAAACACCACAGGGACAAAGACAGTTACTCATGATAAAAGGAACAATTTACAGGGTGCCTAGGTGGCTCAGTTGGTTAAGCGACTGCCTTCGGCTCAGGTCATGATCCTGGAGTCCCTGGATCGAGTCCCGCATCGGGTTCCCTGCTTGGCAGGGAGTCTGCTTCTCCCTCTGACCCTCCCCCGTCTCATGTGCTCTCTCTCATTCTCTCTCTCTCAAATAAATAAATAAAATCTTTAAAAAAAAAAAAGAACAATTTACAAAGAAAGACAGTAATTATTACTTCGTGTATACCTAGTAACATCACGTTTTTTTTTTTAGATTTTTTTTTTTTTTAAGATTTTATTTATTTATTCATTAGAGACAGAGAGAGAGAGGCAGAGGGAGAAGCAGGCTCCCAAGGAGCAGGGAGCCCGATGTGGGACTCGATCCCAGGACCCTGAGATCATGACCCGAGCCGAAGGCAGACGCTTAACCATCTGAACCACCCAGGCGCCCGACATCACTTTTTTTTAAAGATTTTATTTATTCATTTGAGAGAGAGAGAGCATGAGAGAGCACAAGCCAGGGGGAGAGGTAGAGGGAGAGGGAGAAGTAGATGCCCCGCTGAACAGGGAGCCTGACTCAGGGCTGGACCCCAGGACCCTGAGACCATGACCTGAGCTGAAGGCAGACGTTTAACCGACTGAGACACCCAGGCTCCCCTAACATCACTTTTTTTTTTTTTTACCTTTGTAAACGTATTTATTTATATTTTATTGTATTTTTATCATTTTATTTTTTTCCTCACAATAAGTGTGCTCTTTAATCCATATCCCTTATTTCTCCCATCCCCCCATCCACCATCCCGCTGGTAACCATCAGTTTGTTCTCTATAGTTCAAAGCCTGTTTCTTGCTTTGTGTGTGTCTTTTTTTTTCCCTTTGCTCATTTGTTTTGTTTCTTAAATTCCACACGAGTGAGATCATATGGTATTTCTTTCTCAGACTTATTTCACTTAGTAGTATACTCTCTAGCTCCATCCATGGTGTTGCAAATGGCAAGTTTTCATTCTTTTTATGGCTGAATAATATTCCTTTGTATATATATACACCACCTCTTCTTTATCCATTCATCTATTGCTTGACACTTGGGCTGCTTCCATAGTTTTGCTATTGTAAATAACGCTGCAATAAACATAGGGGTGTATGTATCCCTTTGAATTAGTATTTTTGTATATTTTGGGTAAATACCCAGTAGTGTGATTCCTGGATCCTAGGGTAGTTCTATTTTTAGTTTTTTTGAGGAAACTCCATACTGTTGTCCACAATGGCTGCACCAATCTGCATTCCTACAAACAATGCAAGAGGGTTCCCCTTTTCCACATCCTCTCTAACACCTGTTGTTTCCTGTGTTTTTGATTTTAGCCATTCTGACAGGTGTGAGGTGATAGCTCACTGTAGTTTTGATTTGCATTTCCCTGATAATGGGTGATGTTGAGCATCTTTTCATGTGTCTGCTGGCCAGCTGGATGTCTTCTTTAAAAATGTGTATTCATGCCTTCTGCCCATTTTTAATTGGATTATTTGGCTTTTGGGGATTGAGTTGTAGCAGTTCTTTATATATTTTGGATACTAAACCTTTATCAGATATGTCATTTGCAAATATCTTTCTCCCATTCAGTAGGTTACCTTTTAGTTTTGTTGACTGTTTCCTTCACTGTGCAAAAACTTTTTATTTTGATATAGTCCCAATAGTTTAATTTTTGCTTTTATTTTCCTTGCCTCAGGAGACATATCCAGAAAAATACTGCTATGGCCAATGTCAGAGAGATTACTGTCTATGCTCTCTTCAAGGATTTTTATGGTTTCAGCTCCCATTTAAGGTCTTTAATCCATTTTGAATTTATTTTTATGTATGGTGAAAGAAAGTGGTCCAATTTCATTCTTTTGCATGTTGCTGTCCAGTTTTCCCAACACCACTGTTGAAGAGACTTTTTCCAAAGAAGACTTGTTCAAATTATATTTTCAGTTCTCGTGTGTTGAAGATTAATTGACCATATAATTGTGGGTTTATTTCTGGGTCTTCTGTTCTATTCCTTTGATCTATGTGTCTATTTTTATGCCAGTACCTACTGTCTTAATTACTACCGCTTTGTAATATAACTTGAAATCTGAACTGTGATACTTCCACAGTTTTTCTTTTTCGAGACTGCTTTGGCTACTCAAGGTCTTTTGTGGTTCCATACAAATTTTACGATTGTTTTCTAGTGCTGTGAAAAATGCTGTTGGTATTTTAAATAGGGATTGCATTAAATCTGTAGATTCTTTAACAAAATTTTTTCTTCCAGCCCATGAGCATAGAATATCTTTCCATCTCTTTATATCGTCTTGAATTTCTTTCATCAGTGTTTTATAGTTTTCAGAGTACAGGTCTTTTCCTTCTTTGGTTAAGTTTATTCCTAGATATTTTATTAGTTTTAGTGCAATTATAAATGGGATTGTTTTCCTAATTTCACTTTCTGCTGCTCCATTATTAGTGTATAGAAATGTAACAGATTTGTATACATTGTATACATTGATTTTGTATCCTACTCCTTCATCAGTTCTAATAGTTTTTTGGCAGAGTCTTGAGGGTTTTCTATATATAGTATCATGTCATCTGTGAGCAGTGAGAGTTTTACTTCTTCCTAACCAAATTAGATTCCTTTTATTTCTTTATGTTGTCCAATTGCTGTGGCTAGGACTTCCAGTATTAAGTTGACTAAAAGTGGTGAGAGTGGACATCCTTGTCTTGTTCCTAGTACTATCACTTTAAAACATATAAAGCAAAACTTGACAGAACTACAAGGAAAACTGATAAACACATGGTCATGGTACAGATTCTTTTTTTTTTTTTTTAAGATTTTTATTTATTTATTTGAGAGAGAGAGAATGAGAGAGAGCACATGAGAGGGGGGAGGGTCAGAGGGAGAAGCAGACTCCCCGCCGAGCAGGGAGCCCGATGCGGGACTCAATCCAGGGACTCCAGGATCATGACCTGAGCCAAAGGCGACTGAGCCACCCAGGCGCCCAATGGTACAGATTTTTTTAATACATTTCTATCAGAAATGATAGATCAAATAATCAAAAAGTTACTAAGAATAGAAAAGATCTGAAAAACACAATTAACTACTTCGAATTAATGGGCCAAAACCATCCATTCAACAAATAAAACACAAATAGATGAGTTACAGAAATTTACCAAATACTAGGCACGTCTTAACAAATAAGACTTGATTTTATACAGGCATGTTTTCTGACCACAGTGAAATTAAGAAGGCAGAAGAAAATCTAAGCATCCAACTCAGGAAATTTAGAAAGAATACAAAAGAGTAAACAAAGAGTTTAAGGAAGGAAATACATGTAGAAGCTGAAAATAATAAACCAGAAAGTAAAAGACATACTTAAAAAGGTTCAACAAATGGGGCGCCCGGGTGGCACAGTCGGTTGGGCTTCGGACACTGGTTTCAGCTCAGGCCATGATCTCAGTATCATCAATCAAGCCCCACATCAAGCCCCGCATCCGGCTCCACACTGAATGCAGAGTCTGCTTGAGACTCTCCCTCCCTCTCCCTCTGCCCCTCCCCTTCCTATGCTCTCTCTCCATCAAAGAAATAAATAATCTTCAAAAAAAAAAAAAAAGTTCAACAAAATCAAAAGCTTATTCTTTGATAAGACAAACTTCTGGGAGGACTCATCAAGAGAAAAAAGAGATACAAGTAGACAATGTAAACAAGCAGAGGCTTTAAAAATTAAGAGAACATTGCAAATAACTTAGTAAATCTGAAAATGTATACAAAACAGATTTCCTAGAAAAAAATTAAACTTGCCAAAAATGAAGAAACAGAAAACTGATAAAACTTGGTGACAGAAAAGAGATGGGCAATGAAGGACATGCAAAGGATGATTTTTAAGTGTCTAACTTGTTGGGTTTTCAGACGTGGGTTCAATTTACTCAGAAGGAGAAAACTAGAAGAAAAGCACAAGAGCAGGCTGGATGTCACTGTAGTTGGATTTTGTTTTTTTGTTTTGCATGTGTGCGTGTTGGTAGTGGTGGTAGGGATGGTGTATGGATATGTTGAAAAAGAGGCTCCTTAAAATTATATAAAGAGAAATGTTAAGTATGCAGTTGGATCTATGGGTCAGGAGCTTAGGGCAGATTTGAGGTGAAGATAACAGTATTTTGGAGTTACCTGTATTTAAATGATAATTAAAGCCACAGGTATGACTGAAATGCTGTAGGGCGATAGAGCATTTGTCTGGATCAACAACCTCAACATCGCCTCAACAGAAATGCAAATTCCCAGGCCCCACCCTGGACTTCTTGAATCAGAAACCCTGAGAATGGGGTCCTTCAATTTGTATACTGACAAGCCCTCCAGTGATTGTGATGCAGGCTGCAATCTGTGAGTTACTGCTAGACAGTGAGACATCAAGAGGGCTTGGGGCCTTGCCTTGAGAACCTCAACACTTAACAGAGGAGAATGAGCCTGCAAGGATGACTAGGAGCAATAGAAAGAGGAGTGTAAGAAAATGAAGAGAGAGTTTCAAAAGGAGTGTTTCAAGAGGTAGAGTGACAACCTCTGTGCTGTCACTTAAAATAGTTCTAGAAGGGTCTGGAACGGGCTGAGAAGTGAGCAGGAGTTGAGAAAATAGAGACAGTAAATACAGACAGCTCAGAGCAGTTGGATCATAAAGGGGAAGCAAAGAGGGTGAAGATGGAAGAGGCTGACAAGGGAGGATTTTTTTTAACAGAACAGTAACAAGCATGATGGACTGCTGTGGAAGAATCTGGCTGAGAGGGACAGAGTGAGTATACGAGAGACAGGAGCTGACAGCAACAGCAATGGCACTTTTAAGGGACGGGGCAGCTGTCTGCATCAGCAGGGGGAACATCTTATTACTTACAATCTTTGGAACTGCTAGACAGGATAATAATAAAAAACAGACCAACTTTTTGTTGGCTTTATTATTGCCTTTTTTTTTTTTTAAGATTTTATTTATTATTTGACAGGGAGAGAGAGAGAGCACACAAGCAGGGGGAGCAACAGAGGGAGAGGGATGTGCAGGCTCCCTACTGAGCAGGGAGCCCTATGTGGGGCTCCATCCCAGGACCCTGGGGATCATGACCTGAGCCGAAGACAGACGTTTAACAGACTGAGCCACCCAGGCGCCTCCTATTATTGCTTTTTTAATTGTTAACAGATACTGCACCCCTTATTGCCTATATCAGGGGCAGCCCACTTCCACTGCCCTGTCCTTGGTGTCACTGGATGATAATATAAAGTTTCTGAAAACGGAAGAGGGAATGGGATCAAAGCACAAGTGGAATGACTGACCTTGGATAAGGGGAACAGATTACCTTCTAACCAGAAGGAAGGAGGTAAACATGATGGGCACAGATGTGGCAAGTCTGCAGTTTGGTAGTAGGAAGCTGAAGGAGCTACCCTCAAATGGCTCCCATTTTCCCCATGAAGTCATCTGCAAGACCCTTCCTACTGTGACAAGGCTATGTTCCATTCTGTTGGCCTACTGCAATTAAATGTCTGATTCGTACTCACTGAACAAACTTCCATGTGTGATTTGGCTCCCCCTGTAGGCCTACCCATGGGCAAGAATGTGCTGATCACACAGATTTGAGTATGTCTCAGTGGTTTCTCACAGTAAACTGATAAACTGTTATATTTTTTTAAAGATTTTATTTATTTGGGTGCCTGGGAGGCTCAGTCAGTTAAGCACCTGCCTTCGGCTCAGGTCACGATCCCAGGGTCCTGGGATGGAGTCCTGCATCGGGCTCCCTGCTCAGCAGGGAGTCTGCTTCTCCTTCTCCCTCTGCCCTTCCTCTCCTCTCATGCTCTCTCTTTCACAAATAAATAAAATCTTGAAAAAAAGATTTTATTTATTTATTTGAGAGAGACAGAGAGAAAGAGCAGGAGTATGGAGGAGATACAGAGGGAGAGGGAAAAACAGACTACCTGCTGAGCAGGGAGCCCAACACAGGACTTGATCCCAGGATCCAGGGAGCGTGACCTGAACCGAAGCAGAAGATGCTTAACCTGACTAAGCCACCTAGGCGCCCTGATAAACTGGTTTTTGGAACATGATTTGGCTTCTATGTAGCCTGGCTACAGAAAATAGATCACAGTCCTTTTTTATATTGAGTCCTATTTCTTGGCCCTATTTCTTATTGAGTTATTGTCTTGGGATCCAATTGCCTTTTTTTTTTTTAAGATTTTATTTATTTATTTGACACAGAGAGATAAAGCACAAGTAGGCAGAGCCTCAGGCAGAGAGAGAGAGGGAGAAGCAGGCTCTCCACTGAGCAGGAAGCCGGACGTGGGGCTTGATCCCAGGACCCGAGGATCATGACCTGAGCCAAAGGCAGCCACTTAACCAACTGAGCCACCCAAGGCGCCCCAAGATCCAATTGCTTTTGCACAAAGTCACTAAAGTAAATCTCTGACCCTACAGAGGTATGGGCCAGATCCACATTTAAGCAGCCAGAGTACCCCTCTTCTCTGTCATGCCTTGCTCAGCAAATGCTGGCTTTTCATTAGCTGTCACTGGCCCAATTTCTACCTCTTCCTCTTCTTTCTCCATTCCTTTTGACATCTGTCTGTTCATTAAGATATTTTAAATTGGCTGTCACTGCACTGACCTACTAGTTTTTGTAGGGAGGAATTTCCAAGAATAATATAGGAAATAAAACAAGGACCTCAGTGAAATATACTGATATGTCACCATTATTCATTTTCTTATTCTATTATTCATTCAGTATTTACAGACCATATACCCTGTGCAAGGCTTAATATTAGAACTATGGGGAATACAAAGTTCTCAAGGTATTTATAATCCAGAAATAAAAGCAATTAGCTCCACAGAGAACAGGCTTGAGGAACTTTGGGACAGAAAATAGATCACAGTCCTTTTTTGGGACTTTGGGACTTTGATTGCAAGGGAGAAATAAAAATTCCTTATGTAAAAGTGATTAAAGCAGAAATAGGCTATCAAAGGAAATCCTCAAATCTGAGTAACTTTAAAAAAATATGATGACTTAGAGACAGACAGCCTTGCCCACAGGCAAAGGTTACAGCAAGCCCTCTGGAATTAAGCACACGACTCAGGACTTTCTGACATATAAAGAACCCACCAGTCTCTTTGCAGAGGAATAAGGGAATCAACAGAAAAGTTTATTAGGGTTCTTACCCCCCAATCCTCAGGTACTACAATCCTTGAGTTGCCTTGTAATACTTCTCACTTCTTATCTTTGCTGCCCTTGCTCCTCTCCACCACAGTTTGTGCTCAGGCATAAATAAGATGCAGTTTTTCCATGACCTGGAATTTTCTGCCATTGAATCACGTCAGCTATGCACATAATGCTACCACCCAAGCTCTGTGTAAATGATTTGATGACTTAGGTATTTTAAAAGTGCCTAGCACACAGCAGATGCTCAATTAAGATTCATTTCCTCCTTTCTTTCCTTCCGTTTTTCTCTCTCCCCTGGTGAGGAAGGGAGGGAAAAAACAGGAACCAACAAGACAGATCTTCTGTAAGATAGCATTCTTTGGGGTAAAAATACAGAAAAGGTTTAAACCATTTCTCATTGCCTACCTTGTGTCTGCGGGATGTAGGGAGACAGGAGTTTTGACCTTTTCTTTTCGTATCCCTTCTGTGTGATGTCCCCTAAAATAGCAAGAAACAGAAATAGGTTATGCATTATTCTTACTCTGTGGTTGTTCACTGTAAAAATAAAATTAATTACAGAGTGTTATAGAATTACCACATAGAGAGTAGGGGGAAAAAATGTATAGTTCCTTGCCAAGGATTTTGCTATGTGTGATTTCCCACAGTCTTGGAGCTGACTTCTTGTGGAAAATTGTAGGGCTTGTCTCCACACCAATCTAGCATAGCAATATGCTGCATACCATGTCAGAGATTCCCGAGTTTCTAGGCACCCCTCGTTTCCCTGGTATTTAGGATAGACCAAAATGGAATGCTGCAAGGCTGGCAGACAAATGATCTCTCCAAAGTTTCAGTTTGACCACATGAATGCAACTGATACAGGAGGTACTCAACTATATTGCTATATGGAACCATGTAAAATCAAAAGTCTAGTTCAGGGGAGAAGTCGAGGTTCAGGCACTGGGATGGGATACCTGAAAGGCCTTTCTGCATCCTAGTACCTATGCTTGAACCAGGGCTGTAATTCCCATATTCTCTCCCCTTGGTTCACTGGTTTGTATTATTTATGTACCTGGATGTCTTTTTCACAAGGTTAAACAAAAGTATACACAAAGGACAAAAAGTACACATGCAACAAATGCAATAAGAATAAACTGATTAACAGAGGAAAAAATGTGTGGAAGTGCCAAGAACTACACTAGGTACTAAGGAAAAGGGAGCAAATGAATGGGTCGAGAGCAGGGTGAAAAGGAACAGGAAACGCAGGAGAACAAAAGTTCATTCAAAGGCGAATGAGTAACTCAAAGCTGGGGGAATAAATATATATTGTGAGTTGACATGGTAAAGCATTGTTTTCTAAAAAAAGAATCTTTTTTTTAATTCAGAGAAAACTATTTTAAAGTCAAATTTTAGCATAAAAAGTAATTTATATACTAAAATTTACAACAGAGACTTGCAACCAAGGGTGGTGATTGTCAGTTGCTGTTAGTCTCAGCACGGGACTGATGGAGTAGACGGTGGGGAGGTAGCAGAGCTCACTGAGGGCTTAAGCAGGGAAGTGACACTCGCAGACTGTGGAGTTCAGCAAGTTAGTTCACTCTTCCTGAGGAGAATGGGACCAAGGGTAGAGGCCAGAGAGACTACCTGTTACCCCAGTGCTACCACAGTGATCTGGGCAAGTTAGTAGTAGCCTAAATTAAAGACAGTGGTAGAAGGGATAAGAAGAAGTGAACGGATTAAGAGAGACATTTGGGAAAAACACTGGACAGGATCTGGTGACTGGATGGATATGGGTGAGAAGGTTTCTGGCAGATGGTGGTGCTATTCCGTGACAGAGAAATACAGTAAGAAGTCCAAGTTTGGTGGGTTGAAGAAGTTGAGTTTAGGAAAGGCCCAAGAGACACACAAAAGAACATGTCCATCCAACAGCTGGGTATGTGGATCTCGAACTCAAGAAAGAGATAATTTTGTGGGGCGCCTGGGTGGCTCAGTCGTTGGGCGTCTGCCTACAGCTCAGGTCATGATCCCAGGGTCATGGAAAAGGCAAGATACTGAACAGTTTACATAGTATATTCAATTTTTGGAATAACTATTTTTATACACACACATATACATAGAGAAAATC
The DNA here is from genome assembly GCF_011800145.1 of Mirounga leonina. Taxonomy (NCBI): domain Eukaryota; kingdom Metazoa; phylum Chordata; class Mammalia; order Carnivora; family Phocidae; genus Mirounga; species Mirounga leonina. The sequence continues at coordinate 26,946,761 of NW_023270314.1, forward strand.
TGGAGTTTTACACATCAAAATATTAACAGTGGTTAGCTATGGCTTGCAAGGTTATGGATTCGTTTTAGCTTCTTTTCCTTTTTGCTTGTCTGTATTTTCTCATTTTTCTACAATGAACATCCATTATTTCAAGAAACAATAAATAATTAAAAACTACAATCACAACTACTTACTAGACCGCACACACTGAATCACAATGGCCCTTCATCTTTCCTTCTCTAGTGAAATAAGAGAAACCTGCAGTCCATTTTTTGGAAAAAGAAACCAAATCTTGTCAAATTAGCAAACTGAAGAGTTTAGGTAATCTCCAGCATTATATACAACTAACCGACATGTGGGAGCCTACCAAGGGAACCCCCCTTAAAAAAGAGGAAATCAAGTCTTTTATTGCAAAAGAAACAATGGAGCATTCTCCTGTCCCATTTCCCACTCACAAGCTTCCCTATTTCCACTGTACACATACATCCCACTCCTCGAAGGGCACAAAGACCACTCTGCTGCCTCAGAACACATCTTTTAAAGTGAAAGGCCTTTTTAAGCTTTCTTCAGGGTTTAGAGTCTCAATTATCTACTGTCAGCAACTGATCGTGGGACAAACTGGTAGACCTAGTATCTTGGAAGTTAATCAACTAACCATCTCAGGTTTTGAAAAAAGTCAATTAATGGAGTCCATCCAATTCAGCCATGACAATCAGCTCCATTAGATCCATAAATGAGCAAAGCCATTTAAGGAGACCTAGAAGATGAATTGCAATAAGAATGTGTGGACTCTGCTGATGAGCCTTTAAAATGCCCTCTCTTTTTTCTATGACCACAAGACCATGCTCAGAAGTCACCTCCTGTGATACCTGCCACCCCTCTTCATCACTTCTCAGTACCCCTTCAACTCTGCACACGCTAGAACAGCATGTGACACATCACTGGTACTTTAATTATTTGTTTACACATCTGTGTCTCTACTAGACTGTGCACTTGAGGACAGGGATTGTGTTGTGTTCATCTCTGTAGCCCGCCCACAGCCTGGCACAATAGACACTTGCTGAATGAGTGACAGAATGAATTCGTAAGGTGGAGGCAGTGAGAGAAGAACAAATCAGAGACATGTGTACTTGGGCGGAAAACTGGAAACGAGAGAAAGAGAGGGCTTTACATTAGCAAGAGCTGAAAGGCCCAGGGAAAGAAATTCAGTGAACCAAGTTTACTGAAATTGGACAGCTAGACTTCAAAGGTGACTAGAAAAGCTGCACCTGGCCTGCCTGAAGGGAGGAATATAGTCCATAAGATCACTGGGCATTAAAAGCTATAGGAACTGCACCAGATATCGATGTATCCCTTAGCCAGAGGGCAAGATCAGACCGAAGGAATTCAGTTGGCCCGCCTAACTGAAGTTGTTATTCCACATCTCAGTCACTGTCCACCGGCAGTCTGTGCTCTTATCATTCTCACCACTGCTAGTTAACCAGTGTTTGCGGCACTAAAGCAACATTTCCCAAACACCCAATTTTTGAGAATCACCTGAGGAACTTGTAAAAATACAAATTCCTGGGGCACCTGGGTGGCTCAATCAGTTAAGCGGCTGACTCTTGGTTTTGGTTCAGGTCATCTCTGGGTCCCGGGATGGAGCCCTGTGTTGGGCTCCCTGCTCAGCAGTGAGTCTGCTTTAGGATTCTCTCTCTTCCTCTTTCTCTCCCCCGCACTCTCTCTCTAAAAGAAATAGATAGGGGCGCCTGGGTGGCTCAGTCGTTGAGTGTCTGCCTTTGGCTCAGGTCATGATCCCAGGGTCCTGGGATCGAGCCCCGCATCGGGCTCCCTGCTCAGCAGGAAGCCTGCTTCTCCCTCTCCCACTCCCCCTGCTTGTGTTCCCTCTCTCGCTGTGCCTCTCTGTCAAATAAATAAAATATTAAAAAAAAAAAAATCTCTAACATGTTTAAATAAACAAATCAATAAATAAATCTTAAAAAAACAAAAAAATTCCCAGCCCCTAGCGTGAAGATTCTGATTCACTAAGTCTGGATTAAGCCCAGCTCCTGTATTTCTAACCAGTGCCTTCCAATGAGTCTTTAAAAATCAGGCAAGTTTGGATTGCCTGATAGAGAATCATGTCTGCAGTGTGCTGGGCAGTTCTGACTTAATGTGAGGAGGGGACAAGAGAAGAGGGGAAGAATGTTGTCTCAGTGGGGACACAGCCTCAAGGGAGAGCAGGAAGGGGGCTCACAGACACTCAGTCACACCACAGGCATTCTTAGAACAGATTTTTTGCCATCTCTCATATAAAACAAAAAGGAGTGCCATAACTATACCTGTATAAAATTTGCATTAAAATGGCACAGATCTAAGTTAAACCTGTTGTTCAAGTTTTTTGAGAACTACACAAATAAAGAAAGGATTAGCCTTCCCCTCCCACTAGGGTAACGTATTTCTCTGCCCACATACGCACTTAGGAGAGCAGCCACTTCCGGGGGTCTGCAGCCCCCAGCAGTGTGGAGGCACCCAGCCTGTAAGAAGAAGATACACGGATCCACATGACTTAGACTGTCCAGTCGCTAGGCACTGCCACAATACTGAATAGCCAAAACCAGACAAATAGAAAGATCCATGTGTGAGGCGGAACCTAAAGGAAGTATGTTCCCGATTTCCCTCCTCGCCTACCCAGGGTCAATGAAAGCAGCTTGGCACAGGCAGCCAGGAATCATCTTTAAGCAGAGTGAAGAGGGGGCTGGGAAGAGGTGTGTGTGAGCCTGCTAGCCAACACAAGCCTCTCAGAGGTCAGCAGTGAGAGGAGGACTAATCCTACAAACTGGTCGGCCGTTTGAGTGTCTATTTACACTGATGAGGTGGCATGATGCTGTGGCTTGCACTTAAAGAGTCTGTGCTAGAAAGAACTACATCTGGAGCACAGCCTTGCCACTTCCTGGCTCGCTGACTCTAGACAAGTTTTACTTAACCTCTTGATAAGTCTCGGTTTCCATGTCTGTAAAATGGGTAACAGTAATAGCTGTCTTGCTAAGTTTTTATGGTGACTGAGACTATTTGGAATGGGGTCTGGGCTCTAGAAAGTACCAATGTCAACAAACTTTTAGTGAAAGCCTACTGAGGCCTACCCTACTGGCCAGGTGGGGGTTGGGGTGGGCAGCTGTGTCGCAGAGAGAGGAGGAAGGCAAACAACGTGGCCAACACTCTGTAACTGAGTGCTGTGGGAGAGAGGCACAGCAAATACAGTACGGGACCCACAGGAAGCACCGTGAGCTCTGCCTGGGTAGAGAAAGGAAAGCTTTACAGAGCAGGTGACATTGTGGCTGGGGTCTGGCCTTGCATTCTAATATCAGAAATAGGACATAAACTCCTCATGATGCAGTCACTCAGCGGTTTACTCATTTTCCTCTGCTGCTGACTGGCTCTGTGTGGATACGGCCGTGTTTGAGGGTTCCTTTAGGATTTTACCTCCCAGAGAGAAGTAGAGCAACACTAAGTAATTTTCAGAGATGACCTTGTACGGCACCCTGAGCAATTAGGTGCTACGTAAACACAGGGCTCAGGAAATTCTGGAGGGTCACCAAATGGTATGTATGGATAATCTTGATGGACGGGGAGCAAGGATTACAGTTCCAGCCATAAGCTCTTTCTGCTCCAATGGAAATAAAAAGGCATGCGCCACTGCAGCCCTGCCTTAAAGTCATACCGCTTCAGTCAGGGGTGGCAACGGTTTGAGGGACTTTGGGATGTCACAAAAACATTTTTGAGCAATGAACAAATGACATGCAGAGTGTTAATAAAACAGTATCTATGTCTTTAAGAAGTTCCCAATCTAAACAAATAACTACAATAAAAGTGACAAGTGCTACACTAGAGATCATGTACAAAATTCTAAGGGAATAAAAAAAAATAATGGTAATAAAAAATAATTACAATACTCCAAGAATAAATAAGTAATTAACAGCTCATCGAGGGCTTACTATATATAACAGTCTCTGTTCCAAGAGCCTCACAACATCCCTTATAAGGTAATATTATTATCAGTCCCATTTTATAGGTGAGGCTACTGAGAGACATAAAGTTTAAGCTACTTGGTCAGTCATGCTTAGTAGGCGATATGCTTAGGATCTGAACCCAGCCAGTCCTGGCTCCAGGACCCCTCCTCCTAAAAACTACCCTATATTCATTTTTCCAAGAGAAGCTACAAATTTGGCCTCCAAAAGACTGGGAAGACATCCCAGAAGTTGCTCTTGGGTTGGGTCCTGAAGGATGATGGTCAGGACTGTTCTCAAACCCACAGCTCTGGAAGAGAATAGCAGACCTGGAGCAACAGAAGGCTATAAAAGCTGTGAATTCAATCTCTGAAGAATAGACACTGTCCCTACTGCTGTTCCTCCAGGCCATGGGTGCTCCAGACACCTGAAGTTCAAGGCTAATATTTATCTCATGCGTCCACAATTTTACTTCTTTCTTAATTAAATGCCTCTATATAACACAACAAGCATTCCAACTTTCCAAAATATTCGGGTATTAATTCATCTGATTTGCCTAAAAATCCCCTTCAATAAACAGAAAAGACATCCTCTCTACTACAGGACAAGAAACTGAGATGTGAAAAGATAAACGGCTTGCTTAAAGACACACAGCGAGACTAGAATCTGGGTCTCCGGCCTTTTCTTACTGTTCTTTGTCCATTGTTTATTTGTAGGTGGCCCCCAAATCAGATGCAATAAAAGTATAAAACTAATCTATTGTTCATAAAATGAACAACATGACATAAACAATTTTTCTGACTCACTCCAAAATATAGATGACTTTCCAGAAGGCATTAAAAATCCACCCCCACCCCCCAAGGAGGACTCTGCATGAATTGTCTCTTTAATTATATTTTAAATGAGACAGCCAACTGTGGAAACCGGGTCCAACTGCAGTTAAAAAACAATCAGCAAAGTCATTATACTTCATTACTAAATATTCAGCTAACAGAGAATGTGGACTTTCTTTTTTGTTAAGTAGTAATTAGGAGGGAAAGAAATGAGAAACTAAGAAGAAAAACTTCTAGAGTTACCATCTTCCAATATACTTCTATCTAGTAACTCCTATCCTTGACATGTAAATCTTAGACCAGGAAGGTGGTACATGTTGGTTATGGCTGGAGATGGGGAACTAGGACTGGGGTTATGGCCATTTACACATCAGAAATGTAAAGAGACACATATAGACGAAGAGCCAAAAATATAGCTGAGAATGTGAATGAGGTAGATCTTAGCAAAACTTTTTTTTTTTTTTTTAAGATTTATTTATTTGAGAAAGCGAGAATGAGAGAGAGAGAGAGTACATGAGAGGGGGGAGGGTCAGAGGGAGAAGCAGGCTCCTTGCCGAGCAGGGAGCCTGATGCGGGACTCGCTCCCAGGACTCCGGGATCATGACCTGAGCTGAAGGCAGTCGCTTAATCAACTGAGCCACCCAGGCGCCCTGATCTTAGCAAAACTTAAAAAGGCAGAGGATTTGGATCCTATCCAGGAGATGCTGGCTAGAAGACCAAGAACAATTTTTATTATTAAACTTTATCATGTTCTCCTTACAACAATTCTATTCAATGAATTACATACATCAGCCACCCATCCTCCAAATATCCTCCTTCTAGACGTGATAAAGACTCACAACAAATATGAATTTTTTCTCTAAAAGCACTGTTTTTATTTACACAGAGGCCTAACCACTTCAGCTGCAGGAGGAGTGGGAGAGGTTCACAGTCACACAGAACAATGGTCTTACCCCTTAAACCAGCTACAGGGCATTTTGGCCTTTGTCTTTCCCTATTTTTCTTGCCATATCTGAACTAAAAGTGGCCAACAGGATTCTAAGGAATTAAAAACCTTGAATTATTTTTTAAAACTCCTTGTAGTTTCTTTCTACACACAGGTATAGAATTAATCCTATGTTGAGAGAAGAGCGAAAGCTACAATATTTTCAGAGTTTAGCCAGAAATAAATCTGTTAAAATACTTCAATCTGTTGAAAGAATTTTTATTTTAGAAAAAAAAATTTTTTTTAAAGATTTTATTTATTTATCAGAGAGAGAGAGAGAGAGGCAGGCAGAGGGAGAAGCAGGCTCCTTGCTGAGCAAGGAGCCTGATGTGGGACTCGATCCCAGGACCCTGGGATCATGACCTGAGCCGAAGACAGGCGCTTAACCGACTGAGCCACTCAGGCGTCCCAAGAATTTTTATTTTAATCTAATTTTTCTTTTGAAAACAAAAATCAGCCGTTCTAAAAGTTCAACTGGCAGCTTATAAAAGCTATAGTCTTCTTTTAACTCAAACTTGCTAATCTTACAAAAGATTTTCAAGGAAATTAACTTCAGGGCATTCACATTTCCGCTCTCAGTAGATGTCCTCTCACCTCATTTAGGACAATAACTAGACATTTTCCACGTCAAGAATTTGAGAATAAGCCCAGGTTGCTTTCTTCCAAAACTCAAACCACAGAATTGTTTTGGCTGCACAGTTCTGTTTTCTAGGTCAAATATATATGACTTCTTACAGATGGTATTTCACCTAAGGCATCAGGCAAGTTCAAACAAATAAAAAGCAACAGAGTAAAACGCTTGAAACACGCTGAGAAATTGAACTCTCAGCCTGACTACATCAGCAGGCAGCTGGCTCAATTAATCCATCTAAGGCAAAAGGTATGCTCATTTGTCCATTAGAAAAACTATGTCTGCAAATAAGAAATTTGCTATACAAATGACCTGGATGTCGAAAGAGAGCAGGAGGAATCCCTGAGATGGTTCAGTCGGTAGGAAAAGCATGGGTTCTAGCATGAGGCAGGTCTGGGTTTGGACCCCGAGTCTGCCAATTTACTGGCTCCATGACAAGTTACTGAACAAGTCGGCCTCAGTTTCATAATAGGTGAAACTGGAATAACTCCTACCTTGAGTGCTTAAGATGAGTCTTAAATGAGAGAATAAATGCAAAAGTCCCTGGCACACAGCACACATTCAACTAGTTTTAGTTGACACCACTCCAGCCCCAGCCCCACCCATAAGTCCCAACAATAGCTTTAGCCTCAAAAGGGTTACCTAGAAAATTCGGGATTAGGTTTTCTTTAACAACAACAACAACAAAGAGGAGAGACTGCATGTCATGTCTAAAGACACATCAGGGTACTAGATCTTTAGCAATAAGAGCCAACAAAATTAGTTACTTTGGGTGCTAGTGGTCTAAAAGAAGGAAAACTGACATCAAAGAGGAGGTACAAATATCTAAACCAGAAATGAGCAGAGATTAGTTAAAATGAATATATGTAAATTTATGTAAACGAAATAGTGTCACTATGCACAGAACAGGATTCCATACCTCTGACTATGGGTGTTGTGACAATTTAGGGCTGCAAATGCCGAGGGAAAAAAAAATCCCCAAAAAAGTCAGGGAGTAAAAAAAGGTAGTATTTTTATAACTTCTCTACCTGACTTTTATCTTTATGTTTCCTCAGAAAAGTCAGGAAACTGTTCCTTTTGAGAACAGCTAGATATTTGCCCTTCTCCTGGTATATATCAGAATAATTTTTAAAAACGAAGCATAAGTAATAACATCTACACCAATCACTGAATCTGAAGTAAATAGGTCATGTGCTAGGCATTCCTTATCGATGGTATAGAAATAATTAACAACGGCTCAAAATCTAAGTATGTCATCTAGCAAGTGCAGAAATAAAGTGAAAATTTATAAACAGATAAAGAATTTTGTTGGTAGCCAATTCATACTGGAAACCAAAGGTACACAGGGAAAAGTTTAAGTAGGGAGAACACTGCCACTGCTAGAGTATGTGGATCACAAAATGAACAGTTCGTCTGGGTCAGTGGCAAGGGCTTTTCCAGTGGGACAGAAAACAGATTATCTTTATGTGTATGGCACAGATTTACAATCTCAGATTCCAGGTGTCGGGAGACGGGTTTTCTTCCCTAGTTGCTCCAAACCAGCTCTCTGGGTCCTGGGCAAGGCACTGTACTTCTCTGGGCCTCCCTTTCCTCATCTGTAGGAATGAGGATCCAATGAGCTCTACATCTAAGGCTGCTTCTGATCGTTTGCTGAATGCCACTTGCCTGGCATTATTATGTGTGGCAAGTCAGGACCAAAGGAAGATATCCAGTAGGCAATGAGATAGATGAGCTCTAGGACAGACATATAGATGTTCAGCATCAGCGTAGGAGGTGGTAAGTGAAGGCTTGGGTGTGAATGATATCATCAGAAGGAATGCACTGTGAGAAGAGATGGCAGCCAGAAAAGGAATCTGGGAGAAAACTAACATGTAAAGAATGAGGAGAGGAAAACTAGATGATACTGGGGCACAGCACGGACACCAGGAGGGAACGGGGGGGAATGGAGGGAGAGGGAGAGGAAGGAGAGGGAAAGGAAGAAGACGACGACGAATAATGTATTGTCACATGTAAAATAAGGACTGAAAAACACCTGCAGGATTTGACAGCTAGATCAACAGGGGCCCAGATAAGAACAGTTTTAAAGGAACGGTGAAGGAAGAAGACAGAAATATTTATAATACTGAAGAGCGGATAAGAGGTGAAGTGAGAGTAATAGATTCTTTCTTTCAATATGTTTTGTTATAAAGTGAACGAGATATGGGGCAGTCTATAGGAGGCTACAGAGTCAAGGGGAGTTAGTCTTTCTTTTTCTTAAAGAAGGACAAATTTATATGTTATAGAGAAAGAGCTATTAGAAAGAGGTGAAACACTGACTCAACCAACAAATACTAAGATCTTCTTACGTGAAAAGCATTACTTTAGAGGTATGAGACAGAAGAGAACAGACACGGTCCTGAAACTTAATCATGGTCATGAAGTTTACAGTCTAGTCTCTTCCAGCACAGAGAGACATCCAGAAGCAATCATATAATTAGTGAGTGAATTACAAGTGGGCTAAGGGCTTATAAAGAGGTCACGTCCAGAGGGCTGAGAGACCTCCGACAGAGGCTGCTGCAGGCACAGTGCTCAGTACGACTGTGGGCAGGTTCAAGGGCCAGTCCTGGCCTTGGCTGGGCAGCTGGGGAAGGCTGCTCTGAGGAAGTGATATTTAAGCTGAGACCTAAGAAAAACAGAGATGTCTAAGTATTTTGAAAATGGAACAGGAGCTGGGGGCCGGGAGCTGTGGACCCACAGTGGTATGCTTCACATATCCCCTGTGAAGACCGTGAGTGGGGCGGGTCTGGGTGGGAGGGAGCACAGCTGAAAGCCAGTTCCATGCAGCAAGCGGGATGACATGAAGCTCTGGAGGCAGTGGGAGCCCAGATCCCACAGGGCGCTGGACACCATTTGAAGGAGTTGGGATTTTACTCCAAATAAGAGAGAAAGCCATTGAAGGCCTTGAAGCAGGGGAGGAACATGATCAAATATAGCAAAGGAACAAGGTAACTGACAAAGATGAAGATTCCTGAAAAGATTAGAAGGAATAAGATCCAGAGCTGGGGGCATGGGCTCCATCATGGGTTAGCTCCATGGCTTCTCAATCTATGCTGGGAACGTGGTATGTGTCCTCGCTCTGTGAGTGCTTTATGGGTGTGGAAATGTTTATCCTCAGCCCTTGGGTCAGCCAGGCAGAGCTTACAGGAGCTGGAAACCCTGGGGCAGCCACCTCAAGTAGGCAAACAGCCTTTTTTCATCCCGTTGTACTGAACAAATATTATCATTTTCTGTGTTTGTCAAGATGCATGAAAGACTGGGAAGTATTACAGGACTTTAATATCTCCTTCTCTAAGAAAGGAAGCAAGTTTTCGGTCCCGGTTTTCAGGTGACAAAGTGAGGCGCAGGGAGACTGTGACTTGCACAAGGACACACACTGGGAGAGCCAGCTTCAAACCAGATGGTCTCGCTCCACGGTCCCAGCTCTTTAACCACTGCTGAAAGCTGCCTCTCTAAGGCTCTTTGCTGAGAAGGACCGGAGAGCTGGAAGAAAGGGTTTTAGTAAAGACGCTGAGCTGCCACTAGAGGAATGGGAGGCACACGCTCTGAAGCTGACAGAGGCGACAGTCTGGGCTCTGCCGGTTGGTTGGTAGCCAGTTGTGTCTGAAAAAGCTAGTTAACGTCTCTAAGCTTCAACTACCTCAACCGTAAAACAAAAACAATAGAACCTAATGTGTTGTTATGGGGATTAAAAAGATAATACAAGCAAAGTTCTTAGTTCCTGGCACAGAGTAAGCCCTTAATGGCATCTGCCGCTCTAATGGCAGAGGGAGTTAACTGAAGAAATGGACAGTGTGCCAGGCACTGCTGAGGGCTCAGGGAGACAGAACAGAACTTTTAGTGGCACCGATTTCCAGTTTTGTGATTCTCCCCAGCAGTCCCTGCCAGATGGCTGCTTAGAGCTGGGGTTTAAGAGGAAAGGAGGATGAAAGGAAGGAAGGATGATGGGATCAGGCTAGCAAGTATTTATTGATCAATAACCAATTACTTGTTGAATAAATGATCTGCAGTACTATCAACCTAACTTCTTTAACTTTTTAAAGCTTCTAGGAGAAATACACTCAGGATCCATCTTGGAATGGCAGAAACACATTACCCTCAGGAAGAAATGACAGGGTTCCAAACGGAGAGAGCTGAAAGGAATCAGGGAAGGGAAATCTGGAGGGTATATAAAGGTTCCCCGCTAGGCCAGTTCTCCTTTCCTACTTCCCATACTTGCTTTTCTTTTCTCACTTTGGACCCATTAAAAACAAAACAAACAACAAAAAAACTATTAAAGACAAAAATCATGTAAATGTGATAAAGAATAGAGAAGACTGAAGATTAGTTTATGTTTGAGAAGAAACACTAAAAATTGAAATTTTCTTGGGCCTCATAATGGCCTGGGGGAAGAGCAGAGCCTGTCAATGAAAGGATTATTACTGGTGCAGGGAGAAGCTTTGGGGGACGTGGTGGTGGAAGCTGGGGGGAGCAGGGGACAGGTCTGTTGGAAGAGTGACTGAAGGGATGGATTACTAGGGAAAGAGGCAGAGGGAGGAAGAGGGAAATGAAGAAAACCATCAGAGGCAGTGGTGGCGAAGAAAAGGGAGTTCCTAAATCCAACAAAGTCCACCCTTGATCAAACATTCATAAAAGACAGCCAGATGTTACCGCTGGTTCCTCTTTTACCATGGTGACATTTAAAATAACTAACCGGTGGTCACTATTTTTAAAGATTAAATAAAAACAACGCACACCCCTCAATGCAACCTCAGCAAAAGAATTCATGCTTGATGTTAATAATCCTCAGGAATAGAGGCTTTCTGAGCAAGGGTAGAGAAACAAGCGAAACGAATAAAAATGATCTTGCAGCTACATAATTTGCAGTAGAAAGCTGCAATGGCATTTCAGTAGTCCAAGAGCTGATATCCTTAGCAGGTAAAAAAGTAGAGTGAAAGAAAGAAATATGATGAACTGCTTAAGGATTCTTATACACAACTTGTAATTTTATAAAACACCTATCCACCAATGTTTAGGAGCTGTAACTTTTGGTTTGGCTGATAAAGTATGGAGTGTGTGTGTGTGTCTATTGTTCCCCTAGAGATATTTAAATCTCCAATATCATTACCAAAAAATCTACTTCTTTCCTGTAGTTTCACTTGAAGGGGGAAAAAAAAAAAAAACAATAACAAATTCCTTCCTAAAATAGCAAAGACAACAATGCGAGGAATAATACTTCAGAGTTTGAACAGATATTTCCTGTACTTCATTCAATGTACTAATCACAATCAAAATTAGGAATTAAAGGGAAAAAAACACAACTGCTACATACCCTCAATAATAACAAAAAACCAAGTACACCATTCTTTGTCCACACTTGCCCCTCAAACAAGATACCACCTCACGTACGAATAGAGTATTACAAAAAAATAAACTCTGAATGCTGTCAATATAAGAAATGTGAATATTAAGCAAGATAAACGCTCCTCATGACAGTAGTGGTAGTCATAAGAAAAGCCATTATTCCACAATAAATGCTAGAAATAATCAAATGCTGGTGTTCAATTATGTTTAAGTGCTATAGCTATAGACTTAGAATTTTTAAAAAATTTATTAAAATCCTTGCATTACAAATACTGTCATTATGAATTTGAAATACAATTTCCTTATTCCCTATCCTATTTGAAATGTGATTTTGTAATACAGTTATTTTCAGAATGAAGATTTTTTTCAGAATGTAATTATGTTTTAACAGAACATGAAAGATGATGAAACATCATTATAAAAGCCAAGTATGAAAGAAAAAAAAGCCAAGCATAAGCAATTTGTGTGCCAAGGGGTTAAAGAAAAGATAAGTGCCGCCATCATCTCTTCTTTTGTCTTACATAATAGAATTTTTAGCTGGGCAAAACAACTACTGGATAAAGACCACATTTCCCAGTCCCCTCATAGTTAGGTGTGGTCAAATAACTAAGTTCTGGCCAATGTGGTATGGACAGAAAAAATGTGTTACAGCACGACCTCTCCTTTTCTCCCTTCCTGATGGCTGAACTGGGATTTTGGTAATCAGCCATCTCGGACCATGTGCTGACAGACAAATCCAAGGATGGTGAAGGAACAAGACAGAAAAAGCCTGAAGCCCAACGACCTCATGAAGCAGAGTTGCCATATGCTAGTACAGACCATTACATGACATGGAAACCAATCTCTATCTTAAGTACCTGTTATTTGGGATCTCTGTTACATATAGTCAAATCCATAATCCAACAAATACATAATAAATGAGATGATTTCCAGTCAGTGGCAGCAAATAATTGCTGCTATTTGATGTCCTCACCACAACCATAAGCCATGGTACTCAAACTTTTAAAAGTTAATTTAACTTGTATCAGTGATATATACCCTTACAAACTTTTCAGTGTTACTCCCCTTGATAAATCTTTTTTCACACCATCTTATATCATGAGATTTTGATCTACGCTGAATTCTTTCAAAGTAAATCTGGTTTACTTATTTGAAATCACAATACTGCAGAGCAACTCTTAAACTAATATAAAATTATCTAAGTACACACATTAAAAGTCGGACTCGGTTCATCAATACATTGTATCAGTGTTAACACTTCTGATAGATGCTGTTTCCACGAAAGGTTTTAGCACAATTAAAATGGCACCTCTGCATTGTACTTGTGTTTATTTTTATTCTTGAAGTTAAAACAGCAAGCACTTGATATGCTTAGTTCCCCATCAAAATGTTATCTAAATAAACTATCAGTTAAAAATAGAAAAAAATTTGTGTGAACACAATTCCAATTACTAATTTGCCAATTGTTGAAGAACTACAGCCTGGAAATAAGCAAGCTGTGTGAGGAATGATGCTTTTCCTCTGTTTTCAGACTAAAAGCTTGCTGTACCAGAGCCACTAGTAATTCCAGGAAATTCTCCCAAGCTTCAATCAGAACAACTCTGTTTTTACCGATTACCTTTGATCATGCTTTAGCATAAGACTGTTTTTGAACTTGGGGCACCTGGGTAGCTCAATCAGTTAAGCATCTGACTCTTGAATTCGGCTCAAGTCATGATCTCAGGGTTGTAAGATGGAGCTTCAGGTCTGCTCCACGCTAGCATGGAGCCTGCTTAAGATTCTCTCTTTCCCTCTCTCTCTAAAAAAAGAGTAAAAAGAAAAGAAAAAAAAAAAGACTGTGTTTCAACAAAGACCTTCGCCTTAGTTAAAAGATTTTAAAACTACTGAATATATAACTAATAGTCGTAGAGAATAGTCTTCTTTTCAGTAGTTGAAAAGAAATGCTGTCAGGTAAAGGAAAGGAAGAAAGATAAATCACTGGGGAGCATCCTGGCTGGCTCAGTCCGTAAAGCATACAACTCTCAGGGTTTTAAGTGGCATGGAGTTTACTTTAAAAGAAAAACAAACAAAAAACAAAAAAGATAAATCATTGGAAAGAACTGATTTGATGAAAAGAGGTAATGAGATTATCCTAAAAAAATTTTTTTAAGATTTTATTTATTTGTCAGAGAGAGAGAGCGAGAGGCAGGCAGAGGGAGAAGCAGGCTCCCCGCTGAACAAGAAGCCCAATACAGGATTCAATCCCTGGGATAATTACCTGAGCAGAAGACAGACACTTAACTGAATGAGCCACCCAGGCATCCCTTAAAAAAATTTTTTTTTTATTTAAAAATTCCTGGATCTTCCGTAACTGTGTGATCCTCTAGAAGTCAGACAGATCTGGGGCACCTGGGTGGCTCAGATGGTTGGGCGTCTGCCTTTGGCTCGGGTCGTGATCCCAGGGTCCTGGGATCGAGCCCCACATCGGGCTCCTCGCTTAGCGGGAGGCCTGTTTCTCCGTCTCCCTCTGCCCCTCTCCCTGCTCATGCCCTCTCTCTTTCTATACCTGTCTCAAATGAATAAATAAAATCTTAAAAAAAAAAAAAAAAAAGAAGAAGTCAGACAGATCTAAGTACTGAGCCTGGCTCATCACTTACCAGCTGTCTCTTTTAACAAGTTACTTAAGGTTGTGGATCCTTGTTTTTTCCATCTATAAAATGTAGAAAGCCACACTATCTCACAGGACTGTTAACAAAGATTAAGTGAGATAATGTTAAGTAAAGCTCCTAGCAGAGTGCTTAATCCAGAGCAGACACTCAATAATTGTTAGTTTCCCTCTCCACCCACTCTGCCCCTACCACCATCAAAATCTCTGAATGAATTACAAATGAAAGGGTTCTGATGTGGGTTGAATACCTTTTTGCAATGGGTGATATTTATATCGAAGATCGGAAACACTTCTCTGGAAAAAAACATGCATTCACACAAAAATTTGTACAAGCATGTTTATAGCAGCATTATTTATAACCAAAAAGTAGAAACAACCCAAATGTTCATCAGCTGATGAATGGATAAACCAAATGTGATATATCCATACGATGTAACATTTTTTAGCCATAAAAAGGAATGAAGTACTGATACATGCTACAACATGGATGAACCCTGAAAGCAATATTCTAAGTGAAAGAAGTCATTCACAGAAGACCATATTCTGTATGATTCAATTTATGTGAACTGTCCAGAATAGGGGGAGGATGGGAAGTGACTGCTAACGGGTATGGGGTTTCTTTGGGGGTAATGATAATATTCTAAAATTAGATTGTATCAGTGGCTGCACAACACTGTAAATTTACCAAAAAACAGTGAATTGTATACTTAAACGGGTATGTGAACGATACCTCAATAAAGCTTTAAAAAAATAGGAAGTGCTAATTCAAAACAATATATGCCCCCCTATGTTTATTGCAGCATTATTTATAACAGTCAAGACATGGAAGCAATCTAAGTGTCCACTGATAAATGAATAAAGAAGATGTGATATATATATATGTGTATGCATATATGTGATATATATATGTATGTATGCACACAATAGAATATTACTCAGCCATAAAAAAAGAATGAGACCTTGCCATTTGCAGTAACATCGATGGACCTAGAGGGCATTATGCTAAATGAAGTCAGAGAAAGACAAATAACATATGATTTAACTTATATGTGGAATCTAAAAAAAACAAAACAACAACAACAACAAATGAACAAACAAGCAGAAACAGACCCATAAATACAGAGAACAAACTGATGGTTGCCAGAGGAGAAGGTGGGATGGACAAAATAGATGAAGGGGTGTGGGAGGTATACAGGCTTTCAGTTATGGAATGAATAAGTCATGGGGGATGAAAGGTATAGCACAGGGATATATAGTCCATGGTATAATAGGTGACAGATGGCAGCTACACTTGTGGTGAGCACAGCATAAGGTATCGAGTTATTGAATCACTATGTGGTACACCTGAAAGTAATATAATATTGTACATCAACTATACTTCAATTAAAAAATAAATAGGGGCACCTGGCTGGTTCAGTTGGTGGAGTATACAACTCTTGATCTTGGGTTTGTAGGTTCAAGCCCCAAGTTGGGTGAAGAGATTACTTAAAAATAAAATCTTTAAAAAACAACCAAAATAAAGGCTGGACATTAAAAAAAAAAAAAGTAAACAACAAATGACACTGTATCTAAAATTTAATAAGCCAAATCACAGCTATTCAAAATACTGTCATCTGGAAAATACATTGTGGGGGCACCTGGGTGGCTCAGTCAGTGAAGTATTTGCCCTTGGCTCAGGTCATGATCCCAGGGTCTTGGGATCGAGCCCCACATCGGGCTCCCTGCTCAGCGGGGAATCTGGTTCTCCCCCTTCTTCTGGCTTGTGCTCTCTCTCACTATCTCTGTCTCTCTCAAATAAATAAAATATTAAAAAAAATAAAGTACATTGTGGGTTTGTGTATATAAACTTCTATGTCATGTATAGGAACTTTTAGCAGTTTGTGTTATTATTTCTTTCTGTTCATTACATACAATGGATGCCTTCTCTACTGTGCATCTAAAACTGTATCAGCTATGTATCCTACTTGGTAGAAGTGAGAAAAGCCACTCAATTTCCTGTACAGCTTAATTCTCTTGTGGAATGCTAACTGATATATGTTCTTTTTAAACAAACAGAATACTTTGAAATCGACCACACAGGAGAACATAAAGCAAGATACACAATTTTTAAAGAACTGGTATCATACAGATCACTTCATGTGTCAACAATGCAAACAAGTTATAAATCAATAAAAGGTAACTTTTTTTAAGGGCAGTCATAAAAATAGTCTACTAATGTGCCATTTTGTATATGTAGTATACTATCACTTGATATTAGTACATATGGCAATGGGCTGAGGTTGGATATATGTTTGCATACTGTCAACAGATTTCCTTGTTATATTTAATACATTTGTTTCTCAAAAAATGTATACAGTCAATCCTATTTAGAAGCATTAGAGAATCTGCTATTTAAAGGATTCACGGAGTAAACTTTCTATATTACAAATATTGCCTAATTCATCTGTACCTAATTCTTTCAAAATTTATTCTGTATGTAGCAGAGTATTCACTGTACTATTACTATCTGAGTGAGTACAACCCATCAGGGGCTTGCATGAGATGCAAAACAATTCAGAGAAAGGAATTCGGTACTCTGGTCAGTGCCAAGGTCAACATTTCCCCCAGTGTTCTCCTAATTCAGCAAGCCAAGGCCTGGAACCAGTCCATGGCTTTATCATTGCAGATTTATCCTTGGGCAGTTCCTGAGAAAAGACCTCCACTGGGTCCTATCCTGGCAGAAAAATGGGACCAGACTTTAATCACCTGAGGGGACCAACTAGCTTAAAAATCGGAAACATAGCCAATAATCTTCCTCATGGCTAAAATGGCGAACACAGAACTCTCTCTTCTCCTTTCCAGGCTCAATGTCACTGACCAACTTGAGGCTTTTTTTAAAAAGACTGAGTTCCCAACTAATATACCTGCTTCTTATTAGACTAGGCAGTCGCCAGACAGAGACAAAACTAAGCATCCATTTTTTGCGCTGTGATACTCTCTTTCCAATTCCTCCATTCTGCCTAGGCCTCTTTTCCAATCTGGATGTATCTTCTGGACACTATATTCTTCACTAATTTATAAAAAGGCATGACCTTGTCTGTTTTCCCTTTAAACCTGTATCACTTGTTTATTTGCTTGAGAAAAACAGTAATTTTAAATATTAAATTAAATACTGAATTTTAACTACATACCAATTATACTGCTGAGACATGTATGTATTAAATTATATAAACTTCAGTGCTACCATACACAAGTGTGCAAAGTCCTGCTCTATTTCTGCCTCCTCTCTTCCTACTCACAGATTCCTAAGAGGGGCAAAAGTGGGAATTACTTCGGTAAATTAATATAAGAGCTTCAAGCTGGAAATATATGAACCTGCTCAAGGCTGACAAGGGGGATTTCCAGAACTCCAAGAACTCCCTTGTGATCCAGCCCTGGGTGACTAATAACAAGAGTTAGAGGAATTTTGCTCTCTGATCACAGGATCAGAACGCTGAATTGTATAATAGGAGCAGTAACTGTGACAAACCAGGATAGGACTGAGCGGAGAACAAAGGTGAAGATGGCTAGAATCAAAACCATATGCAGGGGCACCTGGGTGGCTCAGTCACTGAGCGTCTGCCTTGGGCTCAGGTCATGATCACAGGGTCCTGGGATCAAGCCCCACATCGGGATCCCTGCTCGTCAGGAAGCCTGCTTCTCCCTCTCCCACTCCTCCTGCTTGTGTTCCCTCTCTCGCTGTGTCTCTCTGTTAAATACATAAATAAAATCTTAAAAAAAAACAAAAACCATATGCAAACAGATTTGGGTTCTTTAGAGACTGAGGCATGAGACAGGGTAAGATTTAAGTGCTAAGAATAAAAACAGGTTAAATGTGAAGCAAGAGGTAGTAAGAATGCATAGAAACATTATGAAGGCCAACAAAAACAGCCTACAGATGCAAGAGAAGTGGTCACTGAACTGGCTAAGAGGTAAAAACCAAATATACAAAATCATAAAATATTTTATATAAAACATAAAAAAGCAAACATGATTTCAATGAAAAGGCTCTCTCTGGTAAGCCCGTTCCACACAGTTTGTACTGTCCACAAACCATACAGAAGCATGCACATACATATGTTACTGATCTCATCTCTCATTCAGCCAATGTTGATGGCCTGCTAGAAGTCAGGCCCTGGTCTAGGCACTTGGGGAGTGCCAGAGCAGACAAAGATTCCCTCGTAGAGCTTACATGTGAGGGAAGAGACACACAATAAAACATAAAGATAACAGGAGATAAGTGACAAAGAGTGTTAGTGGAAAGTGCTACAGAAAAAGAAGAAATTAGAAAAAGCTCAGGGTATGGAGGAGTCAGAAGGAGGAGGCAGGCTGTAGTATTTGATAGGGCAATCCAGCAGAACTCATTTGACAATGTAAGATCTGAGCAAAAACTGAAGGAGGAGTTAGCCATGCAGACATCTTGGAAAGAGCCTTCCAGTAGACACCTTCCAGGAAGAGGAACTGGCTATACAAATCAATGAATTGAGAAATACAAACATGTTTTAAGCTTTAAAGAAACAAATATCAGCCTTCTCCCAAACCCTTATCTTTGGAAAATAGTTTTCTGAGGCAGTTAAAAAAGATAAATTGGAATGCCTGGATTTTATAGAAACATTTTAAAAAGCAAGCCACCAATTTAAAATCTAATCAATTAAAATGGTTATCTAAACAGATTGGCGAGGGGCACCTGGGTGGCTCAGTTGGTTAAGCGACTGCCTTCAGCTCAGGTCATGATCCTGGAGTCCCAGGATTGAGTCCCGCATCGGGCTCCCTGCTCGGTGGGGAGTCTGCTTCTCCCTCTGACCCTCCTCCCTCTCATGCTCTCTGTCTCTCATTGTCTCTCTCGCAAATAAATAAATAAAATCTTAAAAGAAAAAAATTTTTTAAAAATTAAAAAATAAACAGATAGGCGAATGTTTTCCTGAGCTATGGGTGGCGGGGGGGGTGGGGCGGCGGGGGTGAGCTGTGGATGGCTAATGCCAGGCCAGGCTCCCAGGGCCCAGCCTCCCTGCTCCTCCGTGAGGCCTGTTCCATGTGGCTCCCAGGGAGAGATCATCACACTGCTATCAGGCTGCTCCCCTGCACAGGAAGCGCATCTAGTTTGGGACTGGTAACGGGGAGATTTGTTTTCCTCATTTATAAAGTGTTATTTACACCCACATTTATGCACACTATTACAATGGCTTTTCTGTGGAGAAGAGCAATCAACTTATTCTAGTATTAATACTGTTAACAATTAAAACAGTAAATTCTAAGAAATATTTTGTCTTCATCAAATACTAGCTAGCAGGGGCCACAGGGTGGTTTTGGAAATCCACTGAAACGTCAAAAGATGTCTAAATTAACTGGCCTGGTCACATGTACAAAAGAGAGTGGTGGAGATGCATTTAACTCAAACATATACGTTTCTGGAATTTACCCATCTCCTACCCCGAGTGAATAAATGTTAATTACTAACCATCATGAAAATAGCTCTTTTTGGTTCTATAAACTGACACCATCTCCCAACCATTTGAGGTGGCTTACTAATTAAAAACAAAGGTTCCCAATATTTCAATTTTTTTTCCTGTTCAGTTGAGCTGCAGGAAATGGAAGCAGTTGAATGTGAATGTAAATACGGATGTCCTTACAGAACTGCTGTCATAAATTACATGACCAGGAAAAGAGCAAAACAATACAAAAGATCATAATCTCAAAATCTCCTACTACCATCACAGAAAACAGGTAATTTTTATAGAAATGGTGTTGATGATAACAGTTAAACTAATAAATAACAACCAGTGACTCTAATCTCCCTCAGCAAAGCCTATAATTACACCCTGTCAGGCTTTCTCTGTTATATTATATGGATATCTGGTTATATGAAGAACTAATAAAATCAGAACATCCCCTCAGGCAAAAATAATTGTGCAGTGACCAAGAGTCTTTAAAATATTTATATGTTTTTACCCAATATGTCTTCTAGGAATCTACCCAAAAAAAAGACAAAAATTTGTCCACTCAAATGCTATTTTTATAGTGACAAACTGTGAAAAATCAAATGTTCAACAACTGGGAACAGTTTAAAAATTATCTGGAATGTTCTGTATCTAGCGTAAAAAATATTTACTAAGAATTCCTATAGCAAAAAGGAATTACCTTTGTTTAGTAAAAAAACTTTTTGAATACACAAGGTAGACAATGTAAACAGCACTGGTTTTGGCATAAAATGATCTGGTTGATGATCTGGTTCCATTCTTCACTCGCTCCATGTCTTTAAGCAAGTAATTTCTAGCCACCTATCAGTGCCCTCATCTGTAAAGTAGGGACATGAATATCCAGCATATCTATCCCACAGTGGTGTGTGTGTGTGTGTGTGTGTGTGTGTACCAAAGCAAAGTAATAAATCTACAAACCTTTTGAAAGATGTTAATAAAGGATCATCACCATCATCAAAGCTACTTTTGAAGGAATGAATAAAAAAGGGAATGGAGGTATGGTAGTTTATATTCTTGCTAGACAAAGGAGAGAAGGAAAGCAGACTGCTTTATAAAATTACCCACTTACAGATGACCAGAGAGATGACGCAGTGGCATTCATGAAGAATCTGGAGCTGTACAAGGATACATTTTAGAGCAATGTGAGCAGCAGTTAAAAAGCCAGGTACAATAATATGTTCCAAAAGTCTCTAAGGAGGGGAGGATGGAGCCTGGGTGGAGGAAAAAGGTAGTGTGTGTGAGGCACCCACGGCAGGCAGATAAAAGCACTCATGTTAAGATTCTCCTTAAGGGTAGGGGCGCTTGGGTGGCTTAGTCAGTTAAGCTTCGGACTCTTGATTTCAGCTCAGGTCATGATCTCAGGGTTGTGAGATTGAGATTATCGCTCCCTCTCCCTCTCCCCCTCCCCACTGCCCCTCCCCCCTCTTAAGGGCATGTGCTCCTTCTCTTAAAAAAAAAAAAAAAGATTCTCCTTAAGGGTATAAGTCCAGGACTAAGACTACTTAACAAAACTATGTACAAGTAGAACACATCATGAGATGCAGGTTGTATCTACTGTTTCCAAGACACTGTCGTTACCATTACCTTAATTAAGTGGATTACCCAATTTTTATAAATCGGGATTCTTCGTTTGCCCTTCCTTTAAAGAAAAAAAGTCCTTTCCTCATTAATGAAGAAACAGGTAGCTGTGGATGACTTGATGGTATTAAAGAAAGGAAAACAAGTCAAACTCATACTTGGAAATTATTGGAGTTATTTCTGAACCTTACATCAGTTAGTCACATGGATGCTCTGAACCCAACCTGACGGCATTAAGTGTGACCGCGTTCCACAAGAGTGCTCACTTCATGCCAGTGGGAAGCAAAAAAGTATACTTGCCAAATGTGATAAAGAGAACTCTGAAGGGCTGAGAACAACCAAGCCAAGAAGTAAAGCCATCAAAAGAACTTTATTGTTGAATTTGCAACCCCTTTCCTTAAATGTGAGCATTCACTTTAATATAACATATACTTTATACTCACAAAGATTGAAGATAATGATACAAGGGCAGCTGTAAAATATTATTAAAGCACTCCATTGTTTCAGCTTAAACAGGAGTCTGCATTCATTCCACAGACTCCACTCTGAGGCATCCATGACAAAGTCTGGGACCACGCAGGAAAGGTCCAAGGGCCCCCTTCATCAAGTCCCAGTGTGAGTCCTCACGACAACCCTCCTCTCAAAACTCCCTTGGTCGGTCAGACACCACACATCCCAACACTCAAAGAAGTGATGCTCATTTTTCATAACACTCCTGCATGCACAGGAGGCCACAGCACTACTTAATACTGTTATATTAACATAACCTTCTCACTTTAACCTTGTCCTTCTCCAGAGTAATCAGAATAGTGAGTAGTTGCTGTCTGCAAATTCTTAACTATGAACACAACAGACAAAATAAGAAAGTAATTTCTATGAAATACCATAATGCTGACAAAGAAGATCAACATTTCAATATAAGATGCCAGCTTTTCAAACACCTTTGCTTAAATTAAAATAACTTTTAAAGTGATTTAAGTTTGTTGTCAAATAAATGATGGATTTCCCATTCCAATTTGCACTATGCAGCCCTTAAAAGAATGAAGTAAATCTATATGTGTTGAAATGGGAAGTTCTCTAAGATACACTGAGTAAAAGAGTGCAGGAGAGTCTGTAGAGTGGAGCCCCCACTATATAAAGAGTATATCTCTGTGTGTCTATGCTAGAAGGATTCACAAAAGGCTGGAGAGACGCGTGGCGTGAGTTGGAAACTATCTATATAACAAAAAACTAGCTTAATTTTTAAAAGAAGTTAGTGGAAATTTTTACTGATCTTATATAAATCTCTGACTACATTTCAAGCAAATATTACCTATTCTGTCATAAAAAGTAAAAATAACCAAGCTTCAAAGAAATAAAACTGAGACCAGTGATAGCTATTTTTAAAAACATGCAAATCAGATTTAGCTCAATACCTTTGATTACTGACCTCCTGTTACTGAATCCTGTTTATTTTAATTCCAATTGAAAACTGCCTTTTTTTAGGATCATCCAAACCAGGTCAACTGGTCTTGGACACATGTCAAATGGGAAGTCCAGGCTGGCCTGGCACTTACACAGCCATTAAGACTACATGAGCAGGAAAAGCTCTAAGATTCAATAGCCCCGGACCAGCTATGCATAGTAATGACCATCCTCCAACTATCCACATACGTTGCTCTTGTTAGCCTGTTTAACCAGCATGCAAAACTTTTAGACACAATCCTATTCATACAGTCAAAACTTTATCAGACCCTCTTGCAATTTTTCACTTTTACTTATGATAATTTTATATTTTTAAAACAATTAAAAAAAAAAACAATTCTATCTCATTGTAAATACATAAAACACAACAGGAAAGAACCTATGTTCCAGAAGCTGAACTAGAGTTATGAGATTTTAAAGGCACAAAGAAATCCCACTCTTTGAGGGTAGAAGAGGGATGGCTAAACGTAAAAGAGGAGAAGGTAGGAGCCCTTCAATATATTCCCAGGAGGCCATGTGCCAGAGACAACTTATTTAATTCATTTCTCATACATTTTTACTTTATTTTATCTGGAGATTTTTCTTCTGTGAATAAATGACTTATTTTAATTTTTTTTTTTTTTAAGATTTTATTTATTTATTTGACAGAGAGAGACACAGCCAGAGAGGGAACACAAGCAGGGGGAGTGGGAGAGGGAGAAGCAGGCTTCCCGCCGAGCAGGGAGCCCGATGCGGGGCTCGATCCCGGGACCCTGGGATCATGACCTGAGCCGAAGGCAGACGCTTAATGACTGAGCCACCCAGGCGCCCCAAATGACTTATTTTATAATATAAATCAATACACATCCTTTTGGAAAATACATTCAACTGTCACAAAGTAAGAGAAAACTGTACTTGAGCAACATGGATTTGTCTCCTAAATGACTGCATTAAAGATAATCTTTGTGTACTTGAAGCCTTCTGTTAATAAAACCTTACCGGTTTACTCTCCAGTTCTAAATTTATTCATCAATACACAAAGGGACAGGAAACCTACCAGCTACGTGCACCACTAGCTTGCTAACACACATTACCAGAGTCCGCGTGGTTTTACTCTCATTAGAGCCAATAGCTGCCAGAGTGTTATTCCTTTCAGACCTTGAACCTGAGCTCCATGATAATTTATATGGCCAATTTAACTTAATGGTACTATGAAAATAATGTTTTAAAGATACCATGTTATTCAAAGTAGAGCTCCTCCCTCTGAACAAGAAGAAAGCGTCAAAGCAAACCAAAAGAATTACATTACAGCTAAAAGCTAAAAAGGTGGATCATGGATTCTGAAAGACAAGACCTTTAAGATTTGTCACTCAAGACACACCAGGGCTGACACTGTTAAGTTATTTTGTGTTGTTGAAATAAACCAAATAGGGGCGCCTGGGTGGCTCAGTCTTAAGTGTCTGCCTTGGGCTCAGGTCATGATCCCAGGGTCCTGGGATCGAGCCCCGCATCGGGCTCCCTGCTCTGCGGGAAGCCTGCTTCTCCCTCCCCCACTTCCCCTGCTTGTGTTCCCTCTCTCGCTGTGTCTCTCTCTGTCAAATAAATAAATAAAATCTTTAAAAAAAAAATAAACCAGATAATCTTATCTAAAAATCAGGCAAAATAAAAACAGCAAAACATTTAAATTGATATAAGACCAAGAGAGACAGGCAAAACATTTTATCACACATCAAACTATAAATACCTTTTAATATGTCATTTTTGAACTGGGCTAAACTTTAAAAATACATTATTTCAATATTTCTGATGGCCTTTTCCTATTTGATAGTTAATGTTGAGTTCTAGATTAATAATTTGATCATGAAACTACTTCACACTTAACATAAAGGGTTATACTGATTAATTCTTAATCTATGTCACATGATGAGGTAATACACATAATGTCTACACATTAATTTGTTGACTTTACTTCATAAAACTTCTTAAAATTCTGCTAAGTCCAAAATTTGGCCCAAACATCACCAAGAGTTTCTTCCCTTCTAGAGACCTCATCTATTAAAAATTAACCCTAAATTAATTCTCACAAAACTGAGGTAAACACTATGTTTACAGGTGTGGGTCATCAGATCAAAGAGAAAAGAGCAAAAGCAAAAGATGTCATGGTTCACATTCAAACTCAGGATGACATTTGGTTCTGTGCTCTAATTACTAAGGCAGCAGAGAAAGATTGGTTGGGCTCCAACATCTCATACTTGAAATGAAACAAAGAGGTGTGTTCCCAATAGGAACTACTGATTTCCTGATAATGCCCACACATCATCTCCATTTGTGGCTTTAGGTGATTCACTAATCTCTGATGGGCTCTCCGTCATATGCAAAATGGGTGGAATCATTTGTAAGGCTGGGACATATCTTTAATCAGCTGCTGCTGTGTCTTTAACAGAGCGTCAACATGTTCTATATCTCTAGAAGACTAAATTCAGCTCTGGTCTTACACCAGGACATTAAGTGTAGAGCTACACATAAATTCTACTTAGTGTATGGGTTTTTAATTCCAGCAAGTGTGGAAAACAATGAGAAAGGTTGAAGTGTAAAATTCAAGTTTAGCTCAGATTGAAATTTAGTTGCCTATCAAAGGAAAAAGAAAGAAGGAAAAAGAATTAAAATAACCCTACCAGATGGGATTAAAAAAAGAAGAAAAATCAATATAATAAAAACTTAGAAGAATTTCAGGTTCAACAACTGGGAATTAGATTTAGCCCCCAGCTTCTTGGCCCTCAAAGTACATGGAGAAGTGAGACAAACTTGGGGTGCCTGGGTGGCTCAGTCGTTGAAGTGTCTGCCTTCGGCTCAGGTCGTGATCCCAGAGTCCTGGGATCGAGTCCCGAATTGGGCTCCCTGCTCAGCAGGAAACGTGCTTCTCCCTCTCCCACTCCCCTTGCTTGTGTTTCCTCTCTTGCTGTGTCTCTGTCAAATAAATAAATAAAATCTTAAAAAAAAAAAAAAAGTGAGACAAACTATTCGATTCCTACTCTTTGAAAAGATGGTATACCTAACTTGTAAAAGTAGATTGCCATGTGATTCTGGTCCATAAAAAGACTAAAATGTTTTAACATCAAAATTTGATCAATCTATAACTTTATATTAAAGTCTAAATTCCTGTTTTTAAAAAATGCTTTCACTGGAAATGATGATCACAGTAATGACCTTCTAGTAGCTGGTGCTGTAACAATTACAACAATGATTCACTCCTTGGGCCACAACTATGAACCCTCAATCATTTCTCCAGTGGGGGTCACAAGTGGCATCTCTAAACAGAGAAGAAAACCATGTTGTCAATGTTACTAAGAAGAAAGAAAAGAGAAAGGAAGCAGCTTGAGGATCTTGGAAGATAATTAGCTCCAATCGGCTTTTATTTCCACTGTAATATTTAAGTTTCTCCTCTTAACCTCTTGTAATTTTTCTTCTTGATGATCCTAAATCACTCAACTGTAAAAATTTCAGTAACACAAAGAATCCTCCCACGGGATCACAAAAGCCTAGTAGGATATCTGGCCTGTTTGTGCGAATCTGCAGACCCCATCTCCCATCACTCTCCTCCTAACCCACCCACCTCACACCCTTTGCGTCTGCTCATATACACTAAGCTTCAGGAATCCTGCACCAATCATTTCCTGTGCCTGAGACACACTTTCCCTAGACTTTCTCATAAACTGGCTCCCCTCTCATCATTCCAATGGTTTCAGTTCAAATGTCACCTCCTCAGAAAGGCTGCTCTGTAGTAAGCACGCACTCTCTTACCTTTTTTTTTTTTTTTTCCAAAATGGCAACACACTATGGCAATTACTAAAGAAAATCAGCCATCTTAAAGTAACCGGCAGGATTACTGTCACGATTTTAAATTAATAAGACATTTAGCAATCACTTTAATCGAGTGACTTTAAAGGTGAGGAAATAGAAGTTCTAAACATTAAGAGATTTTCCCTTATACTTCACTTCACTAGACCTCACCTCCACTCTCCAAACTTTATAATGTTCTATAAAAATAGGCACAAAATCTGGTTGGACATTAGGGGCTGTAAACACAGAACCCAGCAGCCGGGTTAAGACAGAATTAGCGTTAACATGGTCTTGTTATGGGTGCCTGCTCACCACCCAGTAGAGGGAAACAAGCTGGAGGATAGAAAGATACCTCGTTCAGAGCATTCCCTAAAAAAGGTCCTTCTGATCTTCAGTGAAATGCCTATTAAGGAAATAACCACTGCACATGCATTTAAAAAATGCACTGGGGAACTCTGAATCTTGTATAAGTACAGTACCGTAGCAGTACTAACAAAACAATCTCTAAAGCTGTTTCACCAATATATTACTTCAAGGTTGGTTTTCTTGGTGAGGTGGGGGTGTGGGGTGGGCAGTGTATCTGAACATTTAGTCTAGCTTTGCTCACATCTGTTGGTATTCTACAGCTACAAAAACAAATCCTAGGCCTACAGATTACATTTTTATTAAAGCAAACGATCTCAAGAGACAATTTTCTTTAAAATGTCTTTCCTACTTTGGGGTGCCTGGGTGGCTCAGTCAGTTGAGCGTCTGACTCTTGGTTTTGGCTTGGGTTTTGATCTCGGGGTTGTGGGATGGATGCGCTCAGTGCAGAGTCTGCTTGTGATTCTCTCTCCCTCTACCCCTTTCTCTCTCTCTCTCTCAAATAAATAATCTTAAAAAAAATACAAGTTCTTTCCTTTGTCTACTTTTCAAACACAACTAGGACAGAGTTTAAAGTATAACACTGCTTGTCCTTTTGTTCTCTAAGGCCCAAAACAGAAATGCAGGCAGACCACCTACAGTATCTGACAAGTCAATGGAGAACTGAAAAGAAGCAGGGAGAAGAGTGGATGAGAGAAGCATGGGTGGCACACAATGTATATGTGGGTTTTCAGCTTTTGGAAATGAATTGTAAAAGGTTAAAATTTAAGATCTCAAAGCACAGGAGATACTAAGAGGAGGAAGAAACACAAAATAGTGAGACTAGGACTAAAGCAAATTCCTAGGCTATCACAACCTGCCATAAGTCATTTCTATGCACCTCTATGAATTAAAATGATGATGCTAGTTTTATTTCAGACAAAATTTAACAAACTCCCTCATGAAAAATCTTCCCTCCCCATGAGACACCTCCATAGCCTCTAATAGGGCAGGTATCCAGAAGAAGGAGTGGTGAAAAGGTAACTACATTAATTAGTCATCAAGTAAATATTTGAATAAGGTCCAGATAGCAAGTGAAAGGCAAAACAAGCAGGGTCTAAAGGCTGGGCAGAGTCAATAACTTGAGTATCCACCGAATCCAAGAGGACAAGGGAATACTTGTAGTATTAAATCATCACATTGTACACCCTAAAAGAATAAATGAAAAAGAGGAGCAGGGAAAGGGTAAGAGAAGAGACAAGGGGCTCCTGACTTGGTATCAAGCTCCAATTTTATCCAGAAGCTTCATATATACTTCCAACTGGAATGCAGAAAGACACCTGCCGAAGATACACAAGTGTAAAAACAAAGTAGTTGCATCGGGAAGAGAAAGACACCTAAGAGCAGACCAGTTTATAAGTTGTAATTAATGTATACTACTTATTTTGTAATATATTCACCCATGGTTCAAAATCCAAAGATACACATATAATAAAAATATCATTCTCTCTCCTGTTTTCCAGTCTAGAGCTTTCCTGAGAATCTGCCCAAAGACGCATACACAAGCAAACCACATTTTCATGTGGACATGTTTTGACCTCAATATTTTTAATAACATTTTTCCCCAGGAGTCTTTCTTTTAACCAAACTCACTGGCATCACACATACCTATATATTACAACTTTCCTAAGAAGCTGAGCTGGGGTGGGAAGTCTGGGCTCCGGCTTCCCTCTGGACAGAGGTCTATTTTCTCAGAGAAGCATGAAACAAAGCCATTAGTTGAGAGAATAGGAGTCTGTGAGGTTTGAAGAACAACTATGAAATAGTCCTCTCAGAATCTGAGAATGCAAATTATCAGTGGGGTTTCCTGGCAGTGATGAGCCCCTTGGAGGCTTGTGGTTATGTCTACGTGGAATTCTAGTAACACTTTTTGCATACAGTAAATATTTCTTTCAATCAACTTTATTATCCAAATTTATACCAAGAATTTGATTTGTGATACCATCTTTGATGGGCTCTCTACACATTCCCCGAATTTGATTCAGTCATCTGATTATCAGCATCTTTAAAAAAGAAACCAGACAGGCGCCTGGGTGGCTCAGTCGTTGGGCGTCTGCCTTCGGCTCAGGTTGTGATCTCAGGGTCCTGGGATCGAGCCCCGCATCGGGCTCCCTGCTCCGCGGGAAGCCTGCTTCTCCCTCTTCCCCCTGCTTGTGTTCCCTGTCTCGCTGTCTCTCTCTCAAGTAAATAAATAAAATCTTAAAAAAAAAAAAAAAAAGAAAGAAAGAAACCAGACAACAAACCAAAGAGAAAGCAAAAAATTATATAATCAGGGGAAATGTGACTACAGAGTGAGTCTCTCTTATATTTCTGGATGAAATTATAGACTGATGCTTGAGACATACTTTAAAATAAAGGGGGCATGGAGGAGAAAGTAAAAGTGAGTGGAGGGTATTAATGAAATTAGATTAGCCATGTGTTGGTAATTACTGATAATCGGTGATGGGTACACAGAGATTCCTCATAGTACTCTACCTACTCTGGTATATGTTAGGAACTCTCCATTAAAAAAGGCAAAAACAAAAATAAAAGAAATCTAGAACAACAAATGTAATTATTTTATGCTTCCAATATAAACTAATATTCCAAAGCTTCATAAATTTCTAGTTTGCTTCCGTAACAACTAATCGGGAAAAGAAGCTTATCAGCTTTCCAAATAAAATCTCCTTCATTTCCAAAGTTCCTACCCTTTTCTTTTGTCTTTTTGGGATGACTCGGGCGCTCCGATGCAGGCTCTCACACTAGGCTCTGACTGGATCACTATTAAAGGCAGCATTTTAGCCTCAAGAAGAGAAAAAGAAAAAAGTAAGATAATAGTTATCATCTCTTCTTTCCTGCCTCAACAATTTTCTGATCTCCACAGCATATGGAACCACTGTAACAGACAAGCCTACCTTCATTAATTTCCCTTTTAGCGAACAGCAAGTAAAGTAAGGACTGGGACCAGAGCATGCTTGACAGTGGCAATGGAGTGAACAGTCCTGTGCTTCCCAGTGTCCCCAGCACACTGGTGAGGTTAATTTATACCAGAAGCAGCTTTTAAGGACACTTACCATTGTGGTGAATGTGGGTAGCAAATGGATGTTATGGGAGAGAAATCAGCACTGTGTAATCCCCCTCCTGGGACAGAGGGTAAAGCATATTTCTTTTATTCTACTGGCATTCTCCTCCATCCCTCCCACATCTCCTTTCACCCCACCCTCTTCTAAAACCAAACTTGTGGCAAATAAGATGAACAAGACACCGTAAGGCTGGAAAGAACCAAAATTCTATTGGATGCCACTGCTCTAGTTCAGCCTGCCTATCGAGGGTTACCTGACTGGTTTTACTGACGGAACTGGTTGCCCAGGAGGGTGTACATGATCTCTGGGAGCCACAACGAACATTTTCTTTGCGGTAGCAGTCTTAGAAGTTTTTTAGCTTATGAATACGTATCTATTTCAGCGATTCCCAAATCTGGCTAATTAGAAGAATTTCTAGAGGCATTTTTCTAAGACTCAGCTGGGGCCCAGAAATCTGTATTTTTAAAAGTCATCAGGCAGTTGTACTCACTTAGGTTTAGAAACTGATGATACATTATGACTTAAGGTACAAACGTAAGTCACAGTCAAAAGAGTAATGCCTCTAAAATCTTTAATTATTCTGAACATAAAGTATTTTCTCCAAAATAAAACCACAATTCTAGATGACATACAAAGTAAAACCAAACTGTTCACTCAGCAAAACACAATAAAGAGCTAACAAATACAAAGGAAGGATTAAATAAAGCAGGATCTTTTTAAGACTGGTATCATTAACATCTGGGGCTAGACAATTCTTTGTTGATAGAGGCTATGCTATGCATTGTAGGATGCTTCTATCCTTTGAACACAAATTCGGTGAAAATCTCAATGTAACCACATAATGAATGATTTTGTTGACATGAAGGCAAGCTCTGACTTCTTTCCATTAGATGCCAGTCACATCCCCCTACGTTGTGACAACCAAAAATATCTCTAGATCTAGCCAAATGTCCCGTGGGGGACAAAATCACCCCAGTCCAAAACTACTGGACTAAAGGAACTTGGCGAAAAATAGAAGAAAGACTAAAGGAGATTGGGGGTGAAGATAAAGAAAATAAAACCGTCTTCAAAATATAAAGCAATAGCAAGAAGAGCACTGTCCGTAGCTCTTTATTTTTATTAAAAATACAACTGACGGAAATGGACTTAAATTACAAAAGGGAGCATCTAGAGGACTCAAAAGGAAAAACTTCTTAACTCCTGAGGTTACTGGAAACTGGAAGAAGGCCTTTCCTGGAGATAATTAGAATGAAAATACTATGATATGACTCAAAAGGTGTGGGGCTAGAGTGTGTAGGTCTGAGAGACCAATGGGGGGCCCTTCTGAGCCAAAGAATCTCTCCTGCCCTGGAGCCTGAAAGACTCCTTCAGAAAGAAAGCACTTGACTCATAGTTAATATCTCCCTGTGGACTCAGGTCCATGTGATATGACCAATTCTTGAATGCACACACAGCAAGCCAACAAGGCTAGCAGGTTTGTGGCCCTTCCCTGTGCTTTTGTCCCTCGAGGCCAAGGTGAGGCTGTGAAATAGTCTTTTCCTTTGTGCCCAAGGTCATTCCCAGCATTTGCCTAGTGCCTGTCAGACAGAGGCCGCCAGTTGGGAGTGGGGATTTGACCAGTAATGGTATTCAACCCAGATCTGTGCACCTCACCAAAAGAAAAGGCAAAAAGAAGAAATCAGAAAGAACTAAGTTAAGTCAGAAAGTATTTTACTGTAAATCAGCAGTTCCTAAAAATGTGGCCCCTGGGTTTCTGGAGGTCCCTCAAGAACTTACGGAGCTCCACAAAGGAAAAAAATATTTTAATAATGATATTAAGACATTATTTGCCTTTTTTACTGTGTAAAGTCTATTTGGAATTTTTACCTCTCATTCTTTATCCATAACAATGGATTTCAAACTTCACACTCTTAAATTATTTGCACTCATGGCGTAAAAGTAACAGTGAGTGAAACTGCTGGAACCTTAGCACAAATCAAGATGGTGGTGACCTAGGCCACGCACTCACAGGTGGAAGTTATTGATTTTATTACAACTTGACGCCTGAGTGCACATCTTTTTAATATTCTGTGTTGTCTCAAGGAAAAGCACTTGCATAACTCAGTTATGAGCTGAACTGGATGCCTTTTTATTTAACACCATTTCTATTTGAAGGAACAAATGATGGACAAACTATGGTTATTCAGACTTGAGTATCTGGCAGATGTTTTCTTGAAAATAAAGGAATTGAGCCTGTTACTGGTGACACTGATGAAAATGGTAAGTTTCAGTGAACTGACAGTGATTTCAAGCAAAAGTCAGAATTTTGGAAAACTTAAGCTTGACAGCTTCCTAACACCATTTTTTCCTTATGAGACTGGAGGTGATATTAACAAATATAAATTTTGATATTGTATGATGAAATGTGTCATAATTTACAAGATGTACATAACTCAGTGATTCAGTATTTTCCAAATGACCAATGCATAAGGTTAAAAAAAGAAAAAAGATAATACCTGGGTAATAGCTCCATTCAAAGTACAAGACAGGTAGAAGGATTTTTGTGTAACATAGTATGAGATATTAATCTACATGGTTTCATAGTCTACACTGTAACTAACCTTCAACAGACTACCATTTGAGTTTGGGTGTAGTATCAAAGAAGAATATCCACAGTTATGTAAGTATTTCTCATAAAAATATATTACTTGTGATAACATACCACAAATTTATTATTGTTATTTTAAATATGTTAAATATTTTTTAAATATTTGTTTTAATTTCTAATACGGTAAATTATAGATGTAATACACTTAAAAGCTCTTTGAGCCT
Organism: Mirounga leonina; assembly: GCF_011800145.1. Classification (NCBI taxonomy): domain Eukaryota; kingdom Metazoa; phylum Chordata; class Mammalia; order Carnivora; family Phocidae; genus Mirounga; species Mirounga leonina. The sequence continues at coordinate 26,979,832 of NW_023270314.1, forward strand.
CAGTAATTTAAGGGCACGAAGTTTGAAAAACACTCTTATAAAGAACAAGAGGTAAAATTTTTAAATACTTTTTAAAGAAACTGCAGTGATATATAAATAGGGGACTGCTTCATCTTTTAAAAGTTATGAAAATTTAGCAACAAAAAGAACTACTGATATACAAAACAACCTGGATGAATCTCTAGAGAATTATGCTGAATGAAAAAAAAATCTGGGGCACCTGGGTGGCTCAGTAGGTTAATAATCTGCCTTCGGCTCAGGTCATGATCCCAGGCTCTTGGGATGAAGTCCTGCATCAAGCTCCCTGCTCAGCAGAGGCTGCTTCTCCCTCTCCCTCTGCTGCTCCCCCTGCTTATGCTCTCTCTCTGTCAAATAAATAAGGAAAGAAGAAAGAAAGAAAGAAAGAAAGCGAGAGAGAGAGAGAGAGAGAGAGAGAGAGAGAGAGAGAGAGAGAGAGAAAGAAAGAAAGAAAGAAAGAAAGAAAGAAAGAAAGAGAAAGAAAAAGAAAGAAAGAAAGGGAAAGAAAGAAAATCCAATCTCAAAAGATTACATACTCTGGGGCACCTGGGTGGCTCAGTTGGTTAAGCGACTGCCTTCGGCTCAGGTCATATCCCAGGGTCCTGGGATCGAGTCCCACATTGGGCTCCCTGCTCAGCAGGGAGTCTGCTTCTCCCTCTGACCCTCCCCCCTCTCATGCTCTCTCTCTATCTCATTCTCTCTCAAATAAACAAATAAAATCTTAAAAAAAAAAAAGATTACATACTCTAATTCCACTTATATAATACTCTTGAAATGACAAAATTTTAGAAATGTAAAACAGGTAAGTGGTTGCTGTGGGGGAGGGTGGAGCTAATCTGGGAAGGGAAGTAGGTGTGGCTATAAAACGACACCAGGAGGGATCCTTGTAGTGATAGAAATGTTCTGTATCAATGTCAATATCCTAGCTGTGATACTGTTTTATGGTTTTACAATATGTTACCAGTAGAAGAACTGAGTAAAAGGTAAATGGAATCTTTCTGTATTATTTCTTCATAACCACATGTGAATCTATAATAATCTCAAAATTTTAAATTTAGTATTTAAAGTTATGAAACAGAAATCAACAGAATGTAGCATGACTGTATCAAAAACCTAGAAGCTATAAATCCTGCCTACCAAAGTCAAACTGATTAATGATACCTTATTTAAACTAGTATTTTTCATATCTTAGGAATAAAAATTATTCTTCAAAGCACCTATCCTAAGTATTAATTCATTATAGTTCCTACAACATGGCAGACATTGCTAGGAAAAAAATATAAAAATGAATAGGACACGGAACCTGCCCTCAAGGTGGGCATAGTGTAGCAGGGATGACTGAATGGCAAATGAGCTCTCGGAATGCAATCTGGAATGTGCAATAACAGAAGTACAAACAAGGTTGAATGGGGGCATAACTGCATAGGAGACAGGTGGACTTAAGGGAAAAGGTGACAAGTGAGCAGAATCTTAAAGGGTGAAGAGGCTGCTGCAGGCAGAAAACAGGGGAGAAAAGGGCAAAATGCAATGCAGGATTTTAAATCAGAGGGTATGATTAGCCTTATGTTTTATAAAGAAATCTGACAACAGTACGGGAGGAAGAGACAAGCGAGAGGGCTACCAAGTTAGCCCACGTGAAAAACAGGACAGGCAAGATCTCGGGGGGCAGAAGGAAACAATTAAAAGTGATATTTTGGAGGGAGAAATGATAGGACTTGCTCAGCTAGGACAGGGTTAGCCAAACTTTTTCTGCAAAGGATCAGAGAGTAAATACTTAGGCTTTGCAGGCCACAGAGGGTCTCTCTGATTGCTTAAAACAACTGCTTAAAAATATACAAAAACGGGCACCTGGGTGGCTCAGTTGGTTAAGCGACTGCCTTCGGCTCAGGTCATGATCCTGGAGTCCCAGGATCGAGTCCCACATCAGGCTCCCTGCTCAGCAGGGAGTCTGCTTCTCCCTCTGACCCTCCTCCCTCTCATGCTCTCTGTCTCTCATTGTCTCTCTCGCAAATAAATAAAATCTTAAAAAAAAAAAAAAAAATACAAAAACATACTTGTCTCCCAAGTCTCTGCCTGGATTTGACCCAGCAGCCAGAGCCTGCTGACTCCTGACCTGGGAGATTAGCAATGAAGAGGGAAGAAGAGCTGGAGGTGACACCCAGGTTTCTAGCCTTACCTAGTGGACAGGCTGAGGTGCTGCTCACAAAGACTGAACACACAGAAAAAGGCAAGAGTTTCTGAGTTGCTGTTGAGAGAGTGGGTGGAAGAGCGAAGTTTATTCTTAGATGGCCCAGATCAAACTGTGAAACAAAGTGTCAGATATACTAATATGGAGTTCAGAGCAGAGGTCTGGGTAGGAGAGAGAGAGAGATTTGGAAATCATCAAGATATAAAACAGTTAAAACCATGTAAGTGGTGATGGTGAAGTGGAAAGAAAATGGTCTATAATTGTGGTGAACACTGGGGGGGGGGTGAGAAAAGGGGTCTGTGAAGAACACAAAGAAGAGACGAGGAGGCAGGTATATTTTAAAATGCTCAAGGACGGCACAAAACCAAGCTGTGGACCTTATTGCCAGGAAAGAATGTTCAGTCAGAGATGTTTCAGAAAAGCAGAGAGAACTGCCTATAGAGAGACAATTCTCATGATTCTGGTAAACAAACATTTGCCACAATGTCCAAGAGGCCAATCGCTTTAAGGTCTGTTTCCCAAAACAAAGGTTCACTCTCTGGCCTACTTAGACTCCCGTTTACTACCCCGGCACCAGCCGATTCTTCGTGTAAACCATGCATGGAAGAAGGAACCAAGTGCTAGAGGGGACATTTAGTCCTCACGTCTGACATCTCCTTCCATGATTCCAAGTCCATCAGTTGTAACATCTCCGCCATTTCTTTGCCACTTAGAAGATTCTATCCTGGGGAGGGAAGCAACGGATCTGGTGGGCAAATTTGGGGAAAATAAACAGTCCAGCTGTGCCCTTCTTCCTCGTATCAGCGAGCTACCTGTAGGAGCTGGGTCGGGTGGAGGGTTTGCATACCACATATCCCTTCAATTCAGCACCCCTGTGACCAGGGGGTAGGATTGCCTAATTTGGGAATTCAGTTAACAAGCCAATTTAGCTCTAATACTACGAAAAGCACATCTCCAAAATGCCCTTCAAGTACTTACATATAATTCATAAATATTTACCTCTGGTCACTTTAAAAATACTTGAGAAGACAAATTATTTAAATAAGTAAATTTAGTGACTTCATGCAAAATACCTCCCACACTATCATACAGTACACCGTGCTATTTTTAGTTTAAAGAAGGAAAATACACATTCTGTAAAACAAGGAAATGTAATCAAAATCAGACTATTTTTAAAGAATGCCTCCCGTCTGGGTCCTGCCTGTTTGAACCATGAAAATCATGGGACTCCGTTAGAAAAACGAAATTGCCCTGAAATAGTACCTCAAGTGGTTAGTGCTACAGCTTCTCCACCAATCACTGTAAATACTGTCCAGGGCTCAAGGCACATCTCTATTGTTTCTAACACCTACTGTACATTAAGGATAAGGTTATACAGATTGTGCTGGAATCACCACATGCAGCGATTTAGGAGTCCACACCAAGTTGTAGGTGGCTACAGACCGGGTAGACCAGGAAGAAATGGGACTTAAAACAGGATGGCAGGTAGACCAACTAGCACAGACTGTTTTACTAAATCTGCAAGTTACTTGACAGGTACTCAATTTTATTTGTCTCTTTACACCCTGAAGCACCCAGAAATTTACACAGTAAATATTCAAGCAGTTATCCGTTTAACGAACTGGATGTTTGTGGCTGATGAAGCCAGAATTCTGACTTCCGGATAAATGATTGTATCTGAAGATTTTATGGAATTCACTTCTTCTGGGTTATGTGCTAATAGTGGCGGTTAGATTTAGAGGAGAGCCTAAAAGGATTCTTAACCATTTAGTTCTCCCCAAATGAAAGCATGGAACACCCTATGTGGCTTTATTTATTAGAGTTCACATGCAGAATAGTTCACATCTAATCGGTTTCGGAATGCCAAGAGTGTTCTTTGTTTCAACAGCACATTCTAGCCAAGATGCTGACACTGGGCATATTCTCAAACTCTCAGCTGTCTCCCAGAGCTGCTCAGATCTGATTTAATACTATCAATGAAGAGTCACAGCACGAGAGGGGCTGGATCAAGATGCTTTATGAAAAGCAGCCACTTTTTTTTTTATTAAAGATTTTATTTATTTATTTGACAGAGAGAGACACAGCGAGAGAGGGAACACAAGCAGGGGGAGTGGGAGAGGGGGAGAAGCAGGCTTCCCGCGGAACAGGGAGCCCGATGCGGGGCTCGATCCCAGGACCCTGGGATCGTGACCTGAGCCGAAGGCAGACGCTTAACGACTGAGCCACCCAGGCACCCCTGAAAAGCAGCCACTTATATGAACGTCAATTTACAGAAGAAGACACAAAACGTTTCCTGTCATTTTAATACTGGCAGCATGAAGGAGGAAAAAGCCACCAACATTTTAAGCACACTCATTTACAGATTTTCCAGCTTAGAGAATTGATAAATCAGAGCTCTAATTTTCACTATCTGGGAAATGGCAAAGATGCATAATGGAAAAGAGGAGATTCAAACAGTGTAGTAAACTGGAAGGTCCTTGGAAATAGAGCCTATGTTTTGTTCATTTTCTTACCCATCAGAGGGCCTAGGAGTAGTGTTTTACAGCATTCAGTAAATGTTTACTGAATCAAATCCTACAAAAGCATTCTCAGCACACCACCCATCCAGCCTGCCGTAAGTTTAGCAACCCTTAACTCTCTCCTTAGCAAATGCTTTCAGTTCCACTTAACGGCAAAATATTTTTTGAGAAAACATAACTCCATAATATATAAATGAAAAAAAAATCTCCTTTGTGTATTTTTTTTTTAAAGGAGCCATATATTAGGCAGCAAAGTCTGAGGTAATTATGTTCTTATTCTGGGAAGAATATTTGTATATCAGCATGCAATGGCCATCTTCGCTTTGAAGAGAAAAGGAAGATAAATAAAGATGATAAAGTAGAACAACAGATCCAAGTTTGTGAATTTTTTTAAGTTTTGCCTTGTTTATACAGACTAAATGAAGACAAATGAGAAATATTCTGTGGTAAAAAGGAAAGGGCAACCTAAGCACAGCAGTGTAACTGGAGCTGCGCTGAAAGGGACTCAAAGGAACAAACATCTGCAATGCTGCATACAGCTGCAGCCATAAACGTCTTTTCCTAAAGGACTAGTTAAACTAAAGTTTACACTGAAAGGCAGATGCATCTTTTAAATAAACTCCCAGGCCTAGATGTATGTTAAAGTCATATGAATAATTAAAAAGCCAAGGGTCACAGAGATTTGACTCCCATCTACCTACAGCCAAAATCGTTCTTCAAGAGGTTGCCAACAATAATGCACACTCTGTGAGGCTTTTCCTGGCAGTCCCATCCTTCCCCAACTCCTCCCCTATATTGCCATGGAATTTTCTTTTCATACCTCTACTTAATCACCTGCCTTAGCATGTAATCAAACTGTAATTTCCTTTTTATTACAAATTGGTTTCTGATTAGACTGGAAGCACTTTGTGGACAGGAACTGGGTCATTTTGCTATCCTCAGTATCTACTAAATAGTAAGCAGTCAGTAAAAGTTTTGTTGAGAATAAAGCCAAAACGTCTGAGAATACTGTTTTACAAATCTAAAGCTGCTCAAGAAATTGTTTATGCATCATATACCTACACATGGTCTGCTTATATCTTTTACACCTTAGAATGACAGCAACTATCTCATGCAGGACAATGTTTGCACTCAGTAGGTAATTGATAATCAATTGATACATCTAGAACACTCTGGGTGTTCGAATGTACATACATAAGACAGAGAGAGAATGAATATATACAATATACTACAGAATATAAAAGACAAATTTCCTAGATCTATTTTTAACCTATGAAGATGTTAAACAACATACAAAGGGGGAAAAAAAACATAGAAAGGATAATTAGAGAACTTCCTCATTTTTCAATCAGGACTTGGAAAGTGTTCTGGAGTTGATTTTCAGAAGTGATTAAGGAATCATGACATAGCAAAAATCCAGCCAAACTACAGAATCTCTCATAAAGATATCAGATAACTTCAGTCATAGAAGTGTCAACTTTCTAGAACAAATCACAAAAGATTTCTGATTTGTAACAACTAGCAGTAGATGTCAACAGAGAAGCTCAGATGTTACTCCTTCTTGGATATTAGATGATTTTTTTTTTAAGATTTCATTTATTTGAGAGAGTGTGAGAGAGATCACAGAGGGAGAGGGAGAAGCAGACTCCCTGCTGAGCAAGGAGCCCAATGGGGCTCCATCCCAGGACCCTGAGATCATCACCTGAGCCAAAGGCAGATGCTTAACCGACTGAGCCACCCAGGAGCCCCAAATATTAGATGATTTTTAAACTTCTTAGTTTCACAATATAAAAATATGTAAAAAAAAAATCTTCTAAAAGACCAGTTTATCTGGTATTTATATAATAACTTTAAGTTCATTTAAAGGCAGTGTATAGTTTTATAAAAGAGCTGAATCTCAAGTCACTATCTGGTAAAAAGTATGTACTGAGAAGTAAAAAAAAAAAACAAAACTCTGACAGTCAAGAGTGAGGCTAAGCAATCTTTAACTGCCACATATAAAGGGCTTAAGAGCCTCATTCTTCCCTTAAAGTCTCACCCTCAACCCACTAGAAATAGCTGTGACAAATCAGCAGGCCAAGAGAAGGGGTCCAACAGTTCAAATGGTGGAATTCACATGCATAGTCTCTTCCACCTTCAAATGTCTGGTAGGTTAAAAGGATATTTACCAACCACATAACATGGCCTTGGTTTTCAGTAACAAAATGCCATTTGACAAGTCACAATGGAACAAAATTCTCCCCAAAAGTCCAATATACACTAGAGATTTACATTGCAGAGCATGGGGGGCGGGGAGGAATGGCCCATGATGCAGCATTTCCTTTAGGTAACATGTTTAGTAATTCTCCTTACTATCTCAGTAGTTAACATACCCCTTGAAAAAGCTACAATAAGGACTCACATTTGGCAGACTCTGGGAGAGAGAAAAACAATGATCATATTCACTGAAAACTAAACTGTCTTCATCACTAGACTTTTCCCCTTGACTAATAAATAAGGGAAAATGCCTTTCAGACACTGGCAATCTTCATTTATATTCAAGATTTTAAAGATCCATTAAAAGTATAATTATAACAGATCTAACATTCTTTTATTCCTTTTATTAATGGAGTATGACTACTTTTAGTGAAAATACATGCATTTATAGTGTACCATGTGTGTTATGGGCTGAAATGTATCCTCCCACAAAATTCATATATTGAAGCCCTAACCCCCAGTACCTCAGAATGTGACTGTATTTGAATACAGGGCCTTCAAAGAGGTAAGGAAATTAAAATGAGCCTCTTAGGGTGGGCCCTAAGCCTATCAAACTCATTTTCTTATTAGAAGAGAAAGTCTGGACACACAGAGATGCCCACACACAGAGAAAAGACCATGTGAAGATGCAGTGAGAAGGCACTATATGAAAGCCAAGGAGAGAGACCTTAGAAGAAACCAAATTTGCTGACACCTTGACGTTGGACTTCTAGTCTCCAGAACTGTGAGAAAATAATTTTCTGTTGTCTAAGCCACCCAGTCTGTATTTGTTAGGGCAGCCTGGCAAACTAATACACACAGTAAAAAGATGTCTTCCACACGATCAAAAAGTGGTATGGCAAAGATGGCTAGTTGCCCAGCAGAGATTTAGGTTTTCCTTCACAAATGGGGCTGGAAAGCAGGTGACCAAGTACAGACTACATTTTCTGCCTCTTTTGTACCTAGATTTGTGCTCATCAACCCAGTACGCCCAGTCTGAGATGAGATTAAGAAAATGGAGGGGCGCCTGCATGGCTCAGTTCATTAAGCCTCTGACTTTGGCTCAGGTCATGATATCGGGGACCTGGGATACAGCCCCACGTCAGGCTCCCTGCTCAGCCTCTCCCTCTGCTCCTCCCCCTGCTCGTGCATGCTCTCTCTCTCTCAAATAAATAAATAAAATCTTTTAAAAAAATAAAAGAACCACGTGGAAATTGTACAAAAGAAAAGCAAACTATGTCAAATAAAAAGGTCACAGGATAGGCTGAAGAGCAGAATTGAGATTATAGGAGAAAAAGCCAATGACAGATCAACAGATCATTCAATCTGAAGAAGAGGGAAAAAATGAAAAAATTTAACAGCCTCAGAAACCTATGAAACACTATCAAAAGGTTTAATATCCATGTCATTAAAATCATAGGAGAGAAGGAAAAAAGTGGATGGTAAAAAAAAATAATTGAAGAAATAATGGCTATAAACTTCCCAAACTTGAAAGACACAAATTTACAGATTGAAGAGAACTCCAAACAGGATAAACTTAAAGAAAACCACACCCAGACACATCATAATCAAAATGCTAAAAACCAAAAAATATTCTAAAATGCTTAAAAGTGGCTAAGAAAAAAAATGTCTTATTATACACAGGGGAACAATAATTAAAGTAAAAGCAGATTTCTCATCAGAAACTATGAAAGCCAGAAGGCAATGGAACTGTATTTTGAAAGTGTTGAAAGAAAAATACTGTCAATCCCGAATTCTAACTTTACTGAAGATATCCTTCAAGAATGAAGGTGAAACAAATATGAGGAAAGGCTAAAATAATTTGTCAACAGTAGATGGAAATTTCCACACTATTTGCACAATTTCTCTGTAAATCTAAACTTATTCTAAAATAAAAATTTTATTCTTAAAAAAAAGAGATGAATTGGATAAATTTTTGGAAAATTTTGGAAATGCCAAAGATAGCACAAGAAAATCTGTGAATTTAGGGGTGCCTAGGTGGCACAGTTGGTTGAGCATCTGACTTTTCATTTCAGCTCAGGTCATGATCTCAGGGTCGTGGGATCAATCCCCACACATCAGGCTCCAGGAGTCTGCTTAAAACTCTTTCCTTCTCCCTCTGCCCCACCCCCATGCTCTTTCTCTCAAATAAATAAGTAAATCTTTAAAACAACAGCAACAACAAAACAAAACTGTGGATTTAAATGACTAAGCATTAAAAGACTTGAAAAGACGTAAATAAATTTTGAAAAAGACCTTTACTTTTTCATTCAAATTTTAAACTGTTTGCCAAATCTCTCAAGAAAAATACACATGGAATTTAACTGGCACAACACTGACCATTAAAAAAAAATCTGAATATATTTTAAAAGAAAACTAACTCCATAACTTTCAAATATATAAATAGCATTGCCGAAAAGTGATGGGGAAGCCCTGCTCTATTCTTTTAAGTACTTGCTCCAACCCTGTGTGCAAAAGCGACCTAAATGATAACTTCCTTCCTAATCTTATCATCATAAACACTCCCTCACGATGCCCCATAATCTTTTGTATTCCATAATCAGGTATAACCACTATTTAAGACTTGCTCTGAAATCTGGAAGAACAGCTTCTAACACCTTCCCCTCCTCCACCACCTCTTTATTTGAAAGCTTGTTCCTGGCAGTCAAGGTCAGTGAGATAACTAACACAATTCACATGTCAGTTTGGAAAGTGATTCCAAATATTTGAATTATGATACTATATTATTTATTCTCTTTATTTCAGTCAAGAAGTACTAATGGTCCTAGCAATACGGAGACAAAAAACATGGTCCTTTACTACTAGATTAAGAACTCCTCAAAGAGAAACAGACCAATAATTACAAAAGAGATTGAACAGGATTATGTTAGAGTCAATTAATTTCCCTAATTATGTGATAAAACAAATTTTTACGTACAAAAATTACTGTACACGCTTCTTAGGAGTATCATTTCCATCAGTCAAGGTATTTCCGTCATCTTAGATGCAATGCATTTATGGGTGCACTAACTTAATTCATTCTACTCTGAGGAAGTCCACAGAAGCTATTTGTAGAAAGACATTTGTAGCTCTCTTTAAAAAGAAAACAGGCACCCGGGTGGCTCAGTCATTAAGCATCTGCCTTCCGCTCAGGTCACTGTCCCAGGGTCCTGGGATCGAGCCCCGCATCGGGCTCCCTGCTCCGCGGAAAGCCTGTTTCTCCCTCTCCCACTCCCCCTACTTGTGTTCCCTCTCTCACTGTGTCTCTCTGTCAAATAAATAAATAAAATCTTTTTAAAATTTTAAAAAAGAAAAAGAAAACAACAATTTAACTATGTAAAAGTCACAACCTGAAATGGCGATAATAAATAAAGGACTTTGTATAAAAGCATTAGAAAATGTCCACAGAAGATTTTTCCACCTTTTAATATGTCTGGAGATAACTATGACAAACTGTAGAAATATAAAAACACCCTTGTCAGCTTTCATGAAAAACCTGAAATGTCTCTGAATCAAAATGATGGCTCCTAAGCATAGTTAATAAAGGATAACGACAAAAATAAAATCTCAAATACTCACTATTAACTGGTTTGGCTGAGAAGAAGGAAAAGGATCTGGGGGGGTCTCACTTTTCTTAAACAATCTATATTAGTAAATAGGGGGAAACGGCTGATGTTTTAAATATAATTTACCGTCCATCTAATTCACATGGGAGTTAGGGGGACTGTGCTCTTATACAGGTTGCTATTTTCTAAAGTTTTACTCTGTGGAATAAAGTTCAGAAATACTGAACCATAAAAAATGTGAAAACAGCTTATCTGCCAGACAATTGCCTAAGCATTTAACGAGCTACTGTTTAATGTGAATCTCAGAAGAAACTAACCACTGAATCTTTTAGAGATGTAATATCCAACTAAATTTCACGGTAATTAAAACATAATTTGAGAGGGCGCCTGGGTGGCTCAGTTAGTTAAGCGACTGCCTTCGGCTCAGGTCATGATCCTGGAGTCCTGGGATCGAGTCCCGCATCAGGTTCCCTGCTCAGCAGGGAGTCTGCTTCTCCCTCTGACCCTCCCCCCTCTCATGTGCTTTCTCTCATTCTCTCTCTCAAATAAATAAATAAAATCTTTAAAAAAAAAAACAAAACCATAATTTGAGAAAGACCATTTCAGACTGAAAATTCTCTGAAGGTAGAGAACAAGATTTTTCTTTTTTACTTTTTACCTCGACTTATACTTGTACACAGGTACACAAAGAATGACAGATTAATTTGGTATGCTATACCTTTTCCCTTCTACAAGTGCAAACAATACATTTTAGATTTTTTTTGTACTGCACCCCCTACCAGTCTCTGGTAGGGTGAAGAAAGGGCATTCTTTTGGCAGCATGGAGGGAGGGAGAGAGGATCTGGGAACCTAACCTGTTAAGACATTCAACAAATCTTCCTGTTTGTAACCTACTTTCCCCTGCATTTCCAGGGGGAACTGCTCCAGCCCATTCCTGAGCCTTTTCGATTTTCATAGTGTAAATCGCCTAGCTCCCCCATTGCCACTTAGATTCAGCTTTTTTGGGTCTGCTGAGTCAGTTACCAATCATCCACCTGTTTTCCAGTTTCCAAAATTTTGTTGCTGTTGTCTCTTCTATGGTTTTGTTTTGTCCTTGTGAGTTAATGCTTACATTTTTTTTCCCCTTCACTGTCATTTAGGGAGGGGTGGGAAAGAACCAAGGCTGTTAGGCATATTCATTCTGCCATCTCTGACTGCAAGCTCCTCAATGGTTCCTGAGATACTCCTTACTGGTAGAAAACACATGCAGAAATACAGTGCTGCTTTACTGCATGACCTCAAGCAAACCACCTCACCTCTTAGGACCTCAATTTCCACATACATAAAAAACGTTAGAATAGAAAATTCCTAAGGTTCTTTTCAATTCTAGGAGTGTATGATTCTCAATTATTACCCTTGGCAGGAGCATAGAAACTTAAATCACCTTGATGTCTTCAGTCAGCACTGCTGTATCTAGAACTATTTCCTTTTTTCTATTATTTGTATTACCCCTAACAGTAAAGGACGTTGATCAAAACAATGCAATATCTAAAAAGTTCTTGAACTAGACTGTTAACTTACATAATTTATATATAACATATATAATTTATAATAAACCTCAAAATTTGTGACAATTTACACTGGGCTGTGTTAAAGTTCACCTTTTATTATCTATAACACTACCATTTATTAAGTACTTAGTTTTCCTTGTTCTTGAAGAAATGGTTACCTAAACAAATCAGTAGTGTCAATTACATGGCAGAGAGGCAAAGCTCAACCTTAGGAGACAGAAATAAGAACATTAGAATCCATTTACTAAGACTCACAAAGCTTACATAACCTAAGTTCCTCCAGGGCTAAGCAATCTGTGCACATAGATGTGGTCACAATAACAAGATTCTTGCTGTCTTTCACCCACCATGAGCTCCAGCAGATCCCTCAGGGAGTATCTCTCCCACAGCAGGCCACTATCCATAGTTCAGCAGGGGTCAGCCACCATCATGCAGTTCTTGCAGATGCTTCTGCCTAGGAAGGGCCTGCCACTGTTCTAAGAACTGACCAGTGTCCCTACCAAGAACGCTAGAGCCAATACTTCAGATCTGCCAGACTTAGAGGATAGGGCAAGGATGGCTTCCACCCAAAAGTAGAGAGATCACCCAAGCATAGCCATGACACCTGAGGATCTACTTAATCCCACTGGTGTCTACACACCACACACAGAAAATCAGCTCCCAAACCTCAGCCTGGACCATGTGCAAAATGCAAGATGGGCAAGGCATATAAACTACATATCATTTCAGAGATTTCCAGACACTTTCTGCTTAATTGATCTCATTCCCTTCTCAAAGTCCTATAAAGTTGTAAGAAATTATTATCCCTGTTTTATAGATAAATGATCAAAATTTAGTGATTCAGAAAGTTTCAAAATATCTAATATCATCTAGGGCACTAAACAGTTCTCCTGACATAATGTTTCCTCTCTTACTCCCTAAGTTTATTCTACTTAAAAAGGCAATACCTGTCTTCCCAGTGGCAAAACCCTGGAGAGAAGAAGACATATCAGTAGATAAGTAAGTAGTATAAAGATGAGAAGTCAAAGAGACATGACACAGGAAAAGGGTAGCAAGAATGGAAGAGAAGCAAAGTTAGGACATGTGCTAAATCAACTAAGATTTAATTTCTCAAGATTTGTATGGGGTTTTTGCTGTTGTTCATAAGAGTTTCTTGAACAGCTAGGAAAACATAGGCTAAAAAACAACAACAAAAAAAGCAGAGGCTAGAACCTATCCTTTGATCAGTGTTTTATATATTGGGGAGCAGGGAAAATGACAAGAAGCAACGGGAGAGAAGGCTCACTCTGCTTAGTAGAGGCACCTAGAAATAGAGAACATGAGGTACTAGAGAAGTGTGGGGTAAAAGGACAACAACAGATAAGAGGTCCAATAAGCTGGAAAAAAGTAAGTATTAAACATGACTGCAGTTGGAGCAAGATGAAGTAAAAGTTAGAAGTCAGAGAGGCAAAGTAGATAAACGTAAACTAGAAAACCAGCTCACAAGGAAGAGGAGAGCCAAAAGTCCCAGGAGCTTCCAGTCGGAGACGTTAGAATGTCTGCACAGCCTCTGTTCCTTCTCATCTCTCACTGAAGAGCAGAAAAGGGAAAAAATTTAAGCATTAACCCACAAGGACAAAAAAAGGACTGAAAAGACAGCAGCAACAAAATTCTGGTATTTGGAAAACAGGTGGATGACTCAGCAGTCTCAGAAAAGCTGAGTCTAAGTGGCAAAGCGGGAGCTAGGCAATTTACACTATGAAAATCAAAAGGCTCAGGAATGGGCTGGACCAGTCCCTGGAAATGGGCGGGGGAGTAAGTTACAAACAGGAAGATTTGTTGAACGTCTATTTCAGAGAAGTCAAACTCCCAGATTCTCTCTCCCTCCCTCCCTCCGAGCAGCCAACAGACTACCCTCTCCTAACCCTTCCAGAGACCACATATTTATTTTCTAAAGAGATTAAAATAGAGCACCTCTAGAACGGATAACACCAGGAAAAGCTGAGGGCAAAACCCTATACTGAAAAAAGTAAGAGACATGTAGAGATGTCTTTCAGACATGCAGCTAGCCAAAGTGAGGGAGTAAACCCAAAAAGGTAAAAACCTAGGACCCAGGACATAGAGAATGAAGCAAAAGCAATCCCTAGGGAACTAGAGGACGGCCCGTTCTAGTGTTGTGCCGCATACCCAGAGATCAACCCATCAAAACCACAGAGGTTCTGGGGCGCCTGGCCGGCTCAGTCGGCAGAACATGCAACTCTTCATCTCAAGGTCGTGAGTTTGAGCCCCATGGTGGGCACAGAATTTACTTTAAAATTTTTTTTTTTAAATTGGGGCGCCTGGGTGGCTCAGTCGTTAAGCATCTGCCTTCGGCTCAGGTCATGATCCCAGGGTCCTGGGATCGAGCCCCGCATCGGGCTCCCTGCTCGGCGGGAAGCCTGCTTCTCCCTCTCACATTCCCCCTGCTTGTGTTCCCTCTCTTGCTGTGTCTCCCTCTGTCAAATAAATAAAATCTTAAAAAAAAAAAAATTTTTTTTAAATGAACCAGAGTGGGTCAGAAGACTCTAGGATGGACTTTGTTCAAGAAAGCAAAACTGATAGAACACTTAATGTGAATGACCATACAGACGGGAGATTCATGCAACTGAGAGAGAGTATGAAGACCAGTGCTAAATATATAGAAAATTAGTAAATTAAAGAACTAACAACTCCAGAAGAAATAAAATTTAAGCAGAAAAGAAATAATCATGGTATACAACATAATTTAGCTGTCAATATCATCTACATAATCATAATAGTGTAAATTCTGAATATCGATCTAACATTTAACCAAAATTATGCCATGACTATATGGAGAGGAAAGTGGTATGGGAAGTACAGGTAGGTGGCTAAGGTAGGAAGCCAATAACGCAAAAAAACTGAAAATCAAGAAGTAATGTATGCATGTTATTTAAAGACATGAAGGTGAAACCTAAAAGAATCCACTAAAAGAGGTTATCTCTGGGGAGAAAGAAATTGGGTAGAAGGGGTGAGCAGAGGACTACTGTTTGTGGTGAAATCTTATAAAATTATTTAACTCTTTAAAACATGTGCATATAAAACTTCAATACCAATAAAATTTTAGTAAAAATTTAAGAACAAAGGAAAACAAAAATGAACCAAAGCCTTCTTTTAAGGAAAAATTTAAAAAGACTTCATATTAACTATTAGAATAACATTCCCATTTAGATGAAACAGATAATGCCATTACATATATAATTTAGTTCTACCTTACAACATCCTGGCAATGATTCTAAAACTGCTCTGCAATACACAAACAGCCTCTTGCTACATTCAGGACTGCTTAATGAATTTATTCAATAAATGAATACTGAGGGTCTATACTAAGTGCCAGGCACTGTGCTAGGTGCTCAGTGGTCAGCAAAACAGATACAATCTTTGCCCTCATGATACTTCAATATAGTGGGAAAGAGATTTAATCAAATGATCACACAAATAAAATGACAATTTAAAAAACAGCTTAGGTGAGAAGGTGCCAAGACCACTCAATGGAGAAAGGGCAGTTTCTTCAACAAATGGTGCCAGGAAAACTGGGTATCTGCATGAGAAAGAATGAAGCTGAACCCTTACCTTACACCATATGCAAAAATTAATTCAAAATGGATTAAAGACCTAAATGTTAAGATGTGAAACTATAAACTCTTAGAAAACATGGGGAAAAGCTTTATAACATTACAGTGGGAAATAATTTCTTGCCTATGACACCAAAAATACATTGAATTAAAATTTTTTTTCAAGATTTTATTTATTTATTTGACAGAGAGAGAGGCAGCAAGAGAGGGAACACAAGCAGGGGGAGTGGGAGAGGGAGAACCAGGCTTCCCGCTGAGCAGGGAGCCCGATGTGGGGCTCGATCCCAGGACCCTGAGATCATGACCTGAGCCAAAGGCAGACGCTTAACGCCTGAGCCACCCAGGGGCCCCCCACATTAAGTTAAATTTAAAACATCCAAGGACACAATCAAGAGTAAAAAGGCAATCTATGGAATAGGAGAAAATATTTACGAATCTCCATTTGAGATGACATGGATAGACCTTGAGGGCATTATGCTAAGTGAAATAAGCCAGAGAGAGAAAGACAAATATTGAAAAATATCACATGTGGAATCTTTTTTTTTTTGTTTGGTGCCTTTCCTTGTGTCATTTTTTAAATCTTTTTAATTGTTATGTTAATCACCATACATTACATCATTAGTTATAGATGTAGTGTTCCATGATTCATTGTTTCACATGTGGAATCTTAAAAAGAAAAAAAAACAAAGTCAAACTCATTTAAACAGAGAGCAGAAAAGTGGTTGCCAGGGCTGAAGGGGAATAGGGAAGGGTTGGTGAAAAGGTACAAACTTTCCATTGTAAGATGAATGAAGTCTGAATATCTAATGTATAATATGGTGACTGTAGTTGATAACACTGTATTGTATAACTGAAATTAGCTAAGAGTATAGAACTTAAATGTTCTCACATACAAAAAGTATGTGACATGATAGATGTGTTAATTAACTAGACGGGGTGAATCCTGTCACAATGTATACATATATTAAATCACCATGATGTACACTTTAAATATCTTACAATTTTATGTCAATTATATCAATAAGGCTAAAATTTGAAAAATATTTACTAATCATATGTCAGATAAGGAGTTAATATCCAGAATATATAAAGAACCCTCACAACTCAACAACAAAAACACCAATCAAAAAATGTACAGAGGACTTGAATAGACATTTCTCTAAAGATGATATATAAATAGCCAACAAACATATGAAAAGATACTCAGTATCACCAATCATCAGGGACACGCAAATCAGAAACAAGGAGATATCACCTCACCCTCATTAGGATGGCTACTATCAAACAAACCAACAAACAGAAAATAACAAGTGCTGGCGAGGATGTGACATTCAATGCAGCAATCTCACTTCTGGGTATATATTTATAAGAACTGAAAGCAGAGTCTGGAAGAGATGTCTGCACACCATGTTCCTAGCAGCATTATGCACAATAGCCAAGAGGCAAAAGCAACCGAAGTGTCTAATGAGGCATGAATGGATAAAGAAGATTTAGTATATGCATAAATAGAATATTATTCAGCCTTAAAAAGGAAGAAAATCCTATCACATGCTACATGATGAACCTTGAGGACATAATGCTAAGTGAAATAAGCCAGTTACAAAAGACAAATACGGGGCTCCTGGGTGGCTCAGTTGGGCATCCGACTCTTGATTTTGGCTCAGGTCATGATCTTGGGGTTGTGGGACTGAGCCCTGCACTGGGCTCTGCACTCAGTGGGGAGTCTGCTTGGGACTCTCCCTCTCTGTCTGCCCCCCGCCACACACATGCACACCTGCTCTCCCTCTCTCTCTCAAATAAATAAAATAAAATAAAATCTTAAAAAAAAAAGACAAATACTATATGATTCCACTTACATGACATATCTGTAGCAGTCAAATTCATAAAGGCAAAGTAGAATAGCGTTTACCAGTCCCTGCTAACCAGGGCCAGGGAGAAAAGGGGAACTGTTTGATGGGTACAGAGTTTTAGATTTGCAAGATGAAAAAGTTCTGAAGATCTGTTTCACAACAATATGAATATATTTAACACTACTGTTCACTTAAAATAGTTAAGATGGTAAATTTTATGCTATGTATTTCCTACCAGGCACACACAAAAAATTATAAAAAGAAAAAGGCGTAAGTGAGATGCAAGCAAACAAGTGGTAAGAGGCAGATGAGTGGGAAGAGAGGCATAATGAATAACACAGGCCCTCTGGGGCATATGAATCAATTCAATGGAAACATTTATGGCTGCTTACAAGATACTGCCCTATGTTCTCTGGGGGTTACAAAGAAAGTGAGACTGCAGCTCTGCCCTAAGAATTGACAGCCTATGACGAAGATTTACTCGGCACTGAACTATAATACCAAGTTGTATATGGTCCCAAGGAGTACAGACAGAAGTGCTGTACAAGGATAGAGAAGGTAGATTTTTGATTCCCAAAGTGAGGACACCTGTATAAAAACAAAGAAATACATCACATGCCAGGCAATGTTTCAATGTGGAGACAGAGACGATGCCACCACTGCCCACAATGAGCTCAGAGTCCAGAGCTCAAAGTCTAATGGAAGAGGCAGAAAAGTATCAGACAAAAAAAGTGCGGAAGTGCTACAAGAGAGCTGAGAAAAGAACTAAGAGGGGGGCATCTGAAAGGCACCCAGAACCCAGCCCTGAGGAGTGACTGATAAGAAGGAGGAGTCACCTTAGGGCGCCTGGGTGGCTCAGTTGGTGAAGCGGACAACCCTTGGTTTCAGTTCAGGTCATGATCTCAGAGTCATGAGATGGAGCCCCGCATTGGGCTCCGCACTCGGCTGGGGGGTGGGTGGCTCTGCGTGAAGATTCTCTCCCTCTGCCCCTCCCCCTACTCATGCACGTGTGTGCGCTCTCTCTCTAAAATAAATAAATCTTTTTAAAAAAAAGGAAAAAGAAAAAAAAGAGTCACCTAAACTTTGACTTAAAAGATGAGAACGGCAAAAGGAGTAAATTATGTAAAAGAACAGACATACAAAAATACACAGCTTCTTTCAGGACCCACAGTGCTACTGTAGGAATAAAGAAGCAGGCAGGCAGGGCACAGGAATCAATTTCAAAGAAATAATTAAGAAAAGACACAGCCCTTAAGACGTATTGTTTATTTTAAAGTTGAAAAACAAGGTGCCTCGGTGGCTCAGTTGGTTAAGTGTCTGACTCTTGGTTACTATGAAATAGCACGCAATTATTAAAAATTACTCTGTAAGAAAAAAATTACTGGGTGCCCTTTTAATAGAATATAGGCACACTCTTTCAGGGTTATCTGATTCCATGGGAGTCTGGACCTTTCACCGTTAGCGCCTGAGCTATTTTACAATAAGTTGTAGAAAATTCTTAACAATTCAAATGAATTTTGTCCAGAGGAAATGTAATCACTACTATCTACTTGGCTCTCCCCCACCCCTAAAAAAACACCAGCTTTACATCTGCTACTAAATTCATTTCAGCATTCCTGACTGCCTATATAAGTATCTGCTGTTTGGATTCTCTTTCGAATTAAGTTGTAAAAGTTCTTTGACGTGTGTTCATTTATTTTTTTAAAAAGTAGTGAAAATTTATTTATTGAAACATAAAGATCAAATTACAAAACAGTATATTCCTTTTGGCAAAGAAAAAAAGGAAAAACAGATATAGAATTATATTCAGTCCTTTCATCTATGTATACACCTCCATATACATATGGACTTTAAGAATATATACCAAACAATTAACAATGGTTATCTCTATGGTACATGTGTAATTTTTCAAATTGTTTCTGCTTATCTATGATTTTTTTACTTTTTCTACAGTCAGTATGTATTGCTCAATGTGGGGAAGATTAAGAAAAAATTTTATTCAAATTCAAATAAAAAGTAAATGAACTGATCTCAGAAGTATCAGAAACTGTTAAAGCACAGACAGCAATCAGAGGCCAGTCAGTATAGAGATGAACAGTCTTATACACCTCTAATGCCCAAGGACAACATAGTAACGTAGCATAGGACACTAAACACTCAAAATAATGAACCCGATTTTATTAATAAAGGGTTAAATTATGCTCTGTTTAAGAAATTAGAGAAATATGTCGTATAATTTCAGGTGACTTCCATCAACCATGACTCAAATTTAAATAGCTTTTGCTCTTAAAATGCACTATGGTAAATATCAGTTACGTGGGAGATTCACATATTCAAGATATCCTATTACTCAAGAGTGAGTTTGAGTCAACTACTCTGATGTAACATTTGAATGATACTTGAAAAAGGCTAAGTAAAAGAAGTCAGTCACACAAGACCACATATTTATTGTATGATTTCATTTATATGAGAAAATCCAGAATAAGCAAATCCACAGAGGCAGAAAGTAATTTAGTGGTTGCTGAGGGCTGGAGGAGAGAGAAAGGCGGAGTGATTGTTAATGGGTTTGGAGTTTATGAGATGATGAAAATATTCTAAAATTAGATAGCGGTGATTGTTCCAACTCTGTAAATATAGTAAATACAACTAAATTGTATACTTTGTTCAAAAGTGTGATTTTTATGGCATGTGAATTATATCTCAATACAGATGTTATTTAAAAAAAAAAAAGACGTAAAGGAAAGGAAAATGCAAAAGTTGACCAAAAAGAAGTTGGATAAAAGGTCAGTGTGTAATCCTCACATGTAAATGAAAATAACAATACCTACCTTGCAGGGTTTTTACAGAATATATGTAAAGCACTTAGCACAGCACTTGGCACAAAAGAGCTACTCAACAAACAGAAGCTCTTCTTAATATACACATTACGTAAACTGCTTTTGACTACAGATTTCAAAACAAATACATGACAGACTCGGGTCCTCAAAATACTTCATGTTTTGAAAACACTACTGACAAACCTGAAATTTGCAGCTAGCTGGCATCCCTAGAAAAAAATTTGTCACTTGCCTGCAGACGGGGGTAGGCAGCACTGGTTTCGAGCCTGCGTTACTAACCGCACAGAAGTGGGCCAGTATGCTGCCTGTAGATTAACAGCCACCATGAGCACTGAGGGACAAATCACTCCCTTCCCGCTGAAACAGCGCTGTTTGGAATCTGGTTCTACCAGGCCTATTCATTTCCTTCTGTTTAAGATAACTTTTCAATAAGGTAAAATGAATCACGAGAGATGGAAAAGCCTGGTAGGTTACCCAGACCACTCCCCTCAGGAACTCTGGGATATAGGAAACTTTTACAGAGCTATTAATATACCAATAGTAACAAATAATATCTTAGAGGCTAATTGTTCTTTTAAACTGGGTGTCTCTCATTAAACATTCATAGTTAGATTCTGAGTAGTTCAATTTCTCAACTCAGTTGCGAATGCCATGGTCTCGTGAAAAAGAATGAAAAAAAAAAAAATCAGTGAAGAAACTGTTCCAAATCTGCAGGAAGCTTCAAGTCTCAAAAAGTAAGCTGGCCCCACGAGTTTGCTATTATTAAGCCTAAGATTAAAACCCAAGAGTTCTCATGGAAATTTTAAGAACTTAATGTTATCCATTACACACAAAACTAACCAGGCCTAAAAAACAAAATTCACAGTTTGTAGGCATCTCATTTTCCTTCCCTAGGCAGAGAGGTGACACAATGCAAATGGTTGCTATTCTGCAGGTGGGGCGGGGGGGGGGGGGGGGGGGGCCGTCAGCTGACGAAGGAAAACAGAGTCCTAGCTAACTTGGAAACTGATGAGTCCCTGGGATCTAAAATTGCCAATGACAATGAAAGGAAGTTCAAGAAAATTTCCAAATCTGATATAACCAGATACACTGATTCTTAAATTTGGAACAGGACTTTTCCTTCATATGTAAAGAGCTTAAATTTCTATACCTGAAAAAGAACAGCATGTCATTAAATTCTTTAAAAATCATCCAGATGAAACAAAATTAGGAGCACACGGACATAAGCTACGTATTTCTATGTGTCAAGAAGATCATTCTAAAATGAATTTAAATAGGCTATCAATGTCCTCTGAAACATAAAATTCAGAAAGAAGTCATGAACAACTAACCACACAGGCTTTTTAACAGGCCCCATTCTTATCCCTGACGTGGTCTCTAGAAGGGAATTCCAATTCACAGTCCAAACCTGGAACAGTTGTACTGAGTTTCATTGCTCTCGAGTACTTTTTTTGCTCAGTTTCAAAGGTCATGCAGTTGGATAATTACCATAAAATTTAAACTTTAACTCAGAGACATGAACAAACTATAACCTGCATTGAAGAAACCCTAACACATATCACTACAACACTAGAAAACTGTCTGTACATTTCCAGAAAAATTCCTGTCACCTCTTGAAGAACCTAAGAACTATTATTGCACACTGTGACACATGGAAAACTACTTCTTTGTGTTTCGCACTTTAAAATACATGCCAATACAAAATAATAATAATAATAAAAAATAAAATAAAATACATGCCAATACAATCCATCTTGTAGCTTCACTGAATATTCAACTGTACTCATTCTATATGTGTGTTGTACATGTATACATAAATATACATATACATGTATACATATGTATGTAAACACACACGAGTGTATGAACATACAATTTTAAAGGACATCTTTATTAATTAAAAATTAACTTAAAATACCTAGTTGGATCTGTATCTTCTATTAATTTTTTTTTTAAAGATTTTATTTATTTATTTGAGAGAGAGAGAGAGAGAGCATGAGAGGGGGAGGGTCAGAGGGAGAAGCAGACTCCCCGCCGAGCAGGGAGCCCGATGCGGGACTCGATCCTGAGACTCCAGGATCATGACCCGAGCCGAAGGCAGTCGCCAACACCCAGGCGCCCTCGAATAAAGCAATCTTAAGGAAAAAATTAATAGGGCGCCTGGATGGCTCAGTCGGTTAGGCGACTGCCTTCGGCTCGGGTCATGATCCTGGAGTCCTGGGATCGAGTCCCGCATCGGGCTCCCTGCTCGGCGGGGAGTCTGCTTCTCCCTCTGACCCTCCCCCTCTCATGCTCTCTCTCTCTCTCTCATTCTCTCTCTCAAATAAATAAAATCTTTAAAAAAAATAAAAAAATAAAGATTGCTTTATTCGAAAAATCAGAGAAAAGTAAAAAGAATGTAAGTCACCCAAAATTCTCACCTTTTTTCAAAATACATCTAGTAAGAAGTGAAAGTTCCATACTCTGTTTCTCTAAATCCAATTCCAAAGGAAACCACTATTAAGATTCAGATGTTCATGCTTATACAAAATTTAATATATACATACTTTTTTAAAACAAAAATGAAATCATGCTCTACACACTGTGTCACAGCCTAATTAGTTTCACTTAATATTTCACAGACTTTTTTTTTTAGCTCAATACATATATAGCTCTAGTTCATTTTTTTAAATGGATGAATAGTAAAGATAAATCATAATTTCACTGTTTTTCTGTTGACAAGCAGTTAGGTTGTTTCCCACTTTTGCTCTTAGAAATAATGCTTCAGGGGCACCTGGGTGGCTCAGTCGGTTAAGCATCTGCATTTGGCTCAGGTCATGATCCTAGAGTCCTGGGATCAAGTCTGGCATCAGGCTCCTTGCTCAGTGGGTAGCCTGTTTCTCCCTCTCCCTCTGCCTGCCACTCCCCCTACTTGTTCTCTCTCCCCCTCTGTCAAATAAATAAATAAAATCTTAAAAAAAAAAAACAAATAATGCTTCAGTTAACATCCCACTGCATACATTTTTATGGTTCATGCTATTGTTATTGTGAGAGATTGTTAGACATGCAATTACTGTGCCCAGGTTATACAAAATGAACCCTGCAGAGTAACTGCTAAATGATCTTCTAAAAAAGATAGTACCAATTAATATTGCCATTAAGTATTTTTCACTTATTCTTGGCTAGTATTGTACACAGGGAAATTATTACCTCGAGAAACCTTTCATTCTTTTCAGCCAAACATTAACTACTAATTGAATCAATAATCAATGGTTAAAGTTAAACATATAAGTTTGTCACTTTTTCTTTTAGTAGATTCCACACCCAGTGTGGAGCCCAACTCGGGGCTCAAACTCACAACTCTGAGATCAAGACCTGAGCTAAGATCAAGAGTCAGACTTGACCAACTGAGCCACCCAGGCACCCCTAAGTCTGTCACTTTTATAAAAAGGATTACGCCCCCGCCCGCCAAAAAGGAGTGAAATTCATTGTTTAGAAAGTGCTATTTTCAGGGCACCTGGATGGCTTAGTCGGTTGAGCATCTAACTCTTGATTTCAGCTTAAGTCATGATGTCAGGGTTGTAGGATCCAGCCCCGAGTTGGGCTCCATGCTCAGCGGGGCGTCTACTTGAGGTTCTCTCTCTTCCTTTTCCCTCTGCCCCCACTCTCTCTCTCATTTAAAAAAAAAATTTTTTTTTAATAAATCTTTAAAAAAGAAAGAAAGAAAGAAAGTGCTGTTTTCACTAAAGTCAAGGGATGAACTAAGTTGGTGGTTAACAATGCCATGAATGTCAAGGAGGAAAGAGAGTAAAAATAAGCCAAGGAGAACTATTAACCTTTAAGTAAGCAGCATTACTAAAATAGAGAATAAAACCAAACAGAAAGTGGTATATTTTAAAGTTGTTTTGTAAGTAATGAATTTCCAAATTATACATAAAACCAGTTGTAAATGCAAAAGAGACGTTTCTTTTTCTTTCTCCACACCGCCTCCTATATTAGCCCTAAAAAATAAGACACAAGGCCATGATGCAACCATTCTTAGTTTAAAAGCATCCCTATCTGAGAGCTAACATTTGTTAGGCACCTAATATCTGTGCAGCACTGGGTAGGCACTTTGCATGCATTACCCTATATTTAATCCTAACAAGTGTATGAATAAGGTATTAATGGACTCATTTTCCAAATAAGGAAACTGAGACTCCCAAAGAATAAAGCAACTTGCCTAAAAATAAGTGTTGGAAATATCTAAATTGGTAAGGGTTCCATACTGTGCCTCATTCCACCAAGGTAAATATGTGGCATAAACATCACTCCTGTGGGCGCCTGGGTGGCTCAGTTGGTTAAGCTACTGCCTTCGGCTCAGGTCATGATCCTGGAGTCCCGGGATCGAGTCCCGCATCAGGCTCCTTGCTCAGCGGGGAGTCTGCTTCTCCCTCTGACTCTCCCCCCCCCTCATGTGCTCTCTCTCTCTCTCTCAAAAAAATAAATAAAATCTTTAAAAAAAAAAAAAAAAAAAAACCAAACATCACTCCTGTAACAAGAGCAGACATTACTATCCAGTGACCTCAGGCATGGCCTCAGAATTCTCCATAACACATGACTCCAACCCATAGGAGGAGGCATCTAAAACTATATGCCATCCCTGTAGCATGCCATCTTGCCTCTCACTGAATACTAGATATTTCCGGAAGGGCAGGACCAAATTTCGCTATACTTGTGCATGTTTGTACATGTATGCATATACAACAAATTATTTTCATCTTTTTGAGGAAGGCAGCATATCTGGTCGGCCTAGGACAGGGCAAGATAATGCAATTAGTGCCGAGTGGAAACAAAATAAGCATGGCAGCCCCACTATACTCAATTGTACTCATATCTTTTCTACAGAAGGAACTGTAAAATCAAAAGAAGAAATTCTACTTTTGTTTCTAACACGCTATACAATTACTCAATAAATCTTACTTTATTTGCATGCTTATTTTTCTCTCTGTCAAAAAGGTGTTCCATAAGTATGTTCCGCAAGTCTCTTTCAAGGTGTAAGGAAATTCTGAAATCTACATAATGCATTCTTATGAACAAAATATAACTAGTTAGATAAAGCAAAAAAAAAAAAGAGATGGGGCGCCTGGGTGGCTCAGTCGTTAAGCGTCTGCCTTCGGCTCAGGTCATGATCTCAGGGTCCTGGGATCGAGCCCCACATCGGGCTCCCTGCTCGGCGGGAAGCCTGCTTCTCCCTCTCTCACTCACCCTGCTTGTGTTCCCTCTCTCACTGTGCCTTTGTCAAATAAATAAATAAAATCTTAAAAAAAAAAAAGATATTATAGTACATTAAAGTAAATTATAGTTAAAAATATCACTTTGTGTCATACTACTCATTCATTCAAACAACAGTCACTAAATCCTTGCCATATACCAAATATTTTCCTAGACAACAGGGACAGAAAGATAAAATTCAGTTCTTTTCCTTAAAAAGCTCAGTCTAGGGATAGCTGGCTTAGTCGGTAGAGCATGCAACTCTCAATCTCAGGGTCGGGAGTTCAAGCCCCTTGTTGGGCAAGGAGCCTACTTAAAAAAAAAAAAAAGCTAAGTCTAGTATGAGAGACACGTAATACACTACTTACACTTTGTATGACAAATGCGGGGGTCAGCAAACTTTTTCTTAAAGGGCCACACAGTATATATTTTAGGCTTTACTAGCCAAAAGGCAAAATCAAGACTATTACATAGGTGCTTACATAACCATTTAAAATATAACAATTTAAAACTAATGATGTACTGTATAGTGATTAACATAACATAATAAAAAATAAATAAATAAATAAAATATAACAATTTAAAACTGAAAAACCAGGGGCATCTGGCTGGCTCAGTCAGTAAAGCATGTGACCCCTGATAGAAAAAAATAAAAAACGAAAATAAAATTGAAAACCCATTGTTGGCTCCTGGGTCATTACCCCCAAAAATAAAATAAATAAAGGTAATTGATGGAATTTGGCCTTCTGGCCCAAGTTTGCCCCTTCCTGCACTCAGGAGGACTAAGATAAAGTAGTGGCTTCCAGGAGAGAACATTCGGTTTTTCAACAGTTGTGCTGATTTGGGGCACCTAGATGGCTCAGTTGGTTGGGCGTCTGCCTTCAGCTCAGGTCATGATCCCAGGGGTCCTGGGATTGAGCCCTGTCAGGCTCCCTGCTCAGTGGAGAGTCTGCTTCTCCCTCTGCACTCCCCCCACACTTGTGCTTGAGCTCTCTCTCTCTCAAATAAATAAAATCTTAAAAAAAAAAAAGTTGTGCTGATTTGACTCTTGAAGGATAAGTAAGATTCTCCAGGAAAACGGGCAGAATAAGTCTCCTACACACACACACACACACACACACAAAGTTAAAAAGCAAGAACTGGTGGTGGGACAACTATATATTCACCAGCAAAAGAATAAATGTGCACCCCTACCTCACAACATATACAAAAATTAACTCAAAATGGTTTAGAGACCTAAATACAAAAGCTAAAACTATGAAACACTTAGAAGAAAACATAGGTGTAAATCTTCATGATCTTGGATTAGGCAAGTTTCTTAGATATTTGCAACCCATATATCTAATAAGGATCTAGTATCTAAAATATATTTAAAAAATGTACAATTCAAAAATATACACATAAGTCATTTTATCTTGTCATCCTGGCTAGCCCACCTACTAGGATGGCAATTACCCAAAAAACAGATAAGTGTTGGGAAGAATGTGCAGAAACTGGAACCCTCATACATTGCTGGTGGAAGTATAAAATGGTACAGCTACTTTGAAAACCGTTTACCAGTTCCTCAAAAAGTTAAACATAGAGGTACTATATGATCCAGCAATTTCACTCATGGGTATATTCCCAAGAAAATTGGAAATATATGTTCATACAAAATCTTGTATGTTAATGTTTACAGCAGCACTGTTCATAACAGCCAACAAGTAAAAACAACCCAAACATTATCAACTGATGAATGGATAAACAAAGTATGTTCTATCCATATAACGGAATATTATTCAGCCAAAAAAAAAAAAAAAAAGGCATGAAGTACTCATACATGCTCCAACACAGATGAACACTGAAAAACATTATATTAAGTGAAAGAAGTCAGACACAGACACATATTGTATGATTCTGTTTATAGGAAATGTCCAGAATATGCAAATTCACAGAGACAGAATATAATTAGTGGTTGCCAGAGGCTGGATGGAGGCATGAATGGGGAGTTATTACTAATAGGTTAGGGTTTCTTTTTAGGGTGATAAAAACATTCTGGAATTCGATAGTGGTGATGGTTGCATGACTTTGTGAATCTATTAAAGATCACTGATTTGTACACTTTAAAAAAATTTTTTTTTATTTTTTGTTTGTTTTTTTAAAGATTTCATTTATTTATTTGACAGAGAGAGACACAGTGAGAGAAGGAACACAAGCAGGGGGAGTGGGAGAGGGAGAAGCAGGCTTCCCGCTGAGCAGGGAGCCCGATGCGGGGTTCGATACCAGGACCCTGGGATCATGACCTGAGCCGAAGGCAGACGCTTAACGACTGAGCCACCCAGGCGCCCCTTAAGATTTTTTTTTTTTAAGTAATCTCTACACCCAACGTGGGGCTCGAACTCACAACCCCAAGATCAAGAATCACATGTTCTACCAACTGAGCCAGCCAGGTGCCCCTGACTTCTACATTTTAAAAGAGTGTCTTTTACAGTATGTGAATTTGATTTTTAAAAATTGAGGAACCAAGGGGTGTCTGGGTGACTCAGTCAAGTAATCATCTGCCTTTGGCTCAGGTCATGATCCCAGAGTCCTGGGATCCAGCCCTGCATTGGGCTCCCTGCTCAGCAAGGAGTCTGCTTCTCCCTCTCCCTCTGCCCCTTCCCCTGCTTGTGCGTTCAGTCTCTCTCTCTCTCATATAAAATCTTGGGGCGCCTAGGTGGCTCAGTTGGTTAAGCATCTGCCTTCGGCTCAGGTCATGATCCCAGGGTCCTGGGATCAAGCCCCACATCGGGCTCCCTGCTCTGCGGGAAGCCTGCTTCTCCCTTCTCCTACTCCCCCTGCTTGTGTTCCCTCTCTCTCTGTGTCTCTCTCTGTCAAATAAATAAATAAAATCTTTAAAAAAAATTGAGGAACCAAAAATAAATAAATAAAAATAAAAACAAAAACTAAGGGACCAAAAAAAAAAAAAAACATCTGGCATGCTTGGAGAACTAAAAGCAGTTTGTTATGATCACTTTGAAATTCATCTCCTTTCTCCTCTAGACCGCTACAATTCTCTAAGTGGTCTTTGAGCTGAACCAGGCTTACCACACACAAAAATCTGTCTTTCAAAATTCATCATGTCACTCCTCTGCTTAAAATTTTTCAATGGCTCTCACTGACTACAGAATAAAATACAAACTCATTAAAACAATTCCTCAGGGTATCTGAGGCTATTCCCCACTACCTCCTCAATGCTGAAGCCAAACTTAAGACCTGAAGTTCTATTAACTGCCAATCCCCTCTGCCTTCCTTATCTTGTCCTCCTTGCTAACCCTGATCATCTTCAGGTCTTGGTTTCAGCATCACCTTCTCTGAAAGGTAAAGTTTGACACGAGTGGCAGAGACTTAGTTGATCTGCAAAATTCATCTTCCCCTTGCCCTAAGTTAGGGACCCCCCCCAATTTTTAAGCTCATGGGTAGGTGTGGAGTCATATAACTAAGCTCTAACCAATGTAATGTAAACGTTAAGTTCCCATGGACCTTCCTTAACAGACAGCTCTACCCTTCCTCTTCTTTACTCCTTTCACCATCTCGCAGCCTGAAGGAAGAAACTGCCATCTCAGACCATGAGGCTGAGGCCACACATGGTGGAGCAACAACATGGATACGCTAACATCATGAAATAGCACACCAGCCCCAATCCACCCAACCAAACATTTATAGAAAAGGGAAACAAACTTCTGTATCACATATACCATTGTTAATTTGGGGGTTCTATCTCAGCTGAACCTAACTCTAACTATTACAGAATTTGTTCTCTGTGTTCCCTTACTGCCTTTGGAATATTCTCACAGTAGCACCAGTGATAAGCACTGTCACTGGTTTTCATTTTGTTTTTGTTTTTGTTTGTTGTCTCCTTCTAGTCTAGACTGTGAGTTCCCAAAGAGGGTGCTATCTAATTTATCCCAATATTACCAGCCAAGCACAATATCTGGCCTTCTGTCTTGGCACATTAGTAGGTGTTCAAAAGGCATTTACTGAATTTAATTATATTGGTGACTAAGTACCAAGTTATTAACCTCAGCTATCTTGCCCCTTCTTTCTTTTCAAAGTCCAAATATGAAAGGAACTCCTTTTCTGAACACATCTCTCAGTATTTCTCCCAAATTTCAGCCCCAAATCTCAAGCTACTTCTTTCTTCCTTTTTGAATGCTGTTGGTTGAACATAAAATGTACTGTTACAAAATTATAGTATTCTCAGCATCTCTTCCATGTCAGCAACTCTAAAGATTAGAAAGAATGCAGGACACCTGGGTGGATCAGTCCTTAAACTTCTGCCTTCGGCTCGGGTCGTGATCCCAGGGTCCTGGGATTGAGCCCCGCATCAGACTCCCTGCTCGGTGGGAAGCCTGCTTCTCCCTCTCCCCCTCCTCCTGCTTGTGTTCCCTCTCTCGCTGTCTCTCTGTCAAATAAATAAATAAAATCTTAAAAAAAAAAAAAAAGGCAGACGCTTAACGACTGAGCCACCCAGGCGCCCCAATAAATAAAATCTTTAAAATCTTAAAAAAAAAAAAAAAAGAAAGAATTCGTCATTGACTCAAAAACCGTATTAAGTATCTACTATGTGTCAGGCACCATGTAAGCAGCCAAGAATATTAATTAGGCATTGCTGGCTCTCATGCTCTGTTCAGTTTGGTGCTTCACTTTGAGGACCCACCCCCAGCCAAGCCAGAAACATTAAACTGTTCTTTAACGGGACTTGTTGCTAGAAGAGCCCCATGTTTGTGAGATTTAACATGTCTGTACCTTAACCGTTTTCTGTTCTCTATCTTTTGCCTCTCCAGACTCCTAACTGCCCCAGTCCTTCTAGTCTGATGTCTAACTACGTCGCTTTTCCTGCTTTGACCCTCCCAATTTATTTCCTGGTCTATTTCCTATCTCCCTAGGCCTTTCATGGAAACTGTTTTTATACAGCCTTCTTGATAACTGACCTCTGATTTGGTTCTGCCCACTCTCCTTGAATACTATCTCAGGAGGCAAAGGCAGTGTGTTAGGTTTCATATCAGTCTCTCCCCGACAGACACACAACCCTGTAGGGAGTGTGGTGTAATGGAAAGTCCACTGGCTTAAAAGCCAGAGATTCACAGACAAGTATGGCCTTAAGAAAACAATTTACCGGGGGGTGCTGGGTGGCTCAGTCGTTAAGCGCCTGCCTTTAGCTCAGGTCATGATCCCAGGGTGCTGGGATCGAGCCCAACATCGGATAGGGCTCCCTGCTCCGCGGGAAGCCTGCTTCTCCCTCTCCCACTCCCCCTGCTTGTGTTCCCTCTCTCACTGTGTCTCTCTCTGTCAAATAAATAAATAAAATCTTAAAAAAAAAAAAAAAGAAAATGATTTACCCTCCTGAGCTTCAGTTTCCTCAAATATAAAAGGAGATTCCATCTTATTAGGGTTAACAAGGACTAGAGAAAATTCATGTAAAGGGCCAAGGGCAATGTCTAACACAGATTTTTAGTCATCATGACTTACTTTAATACAAAGAGGTATGTGTTATAACAGATCCAAAATCTTGTCATCAATTATAACAATTAGTATTAATTTTTAAAAACCTAGTTTATAGGGGCACCTGGGTGGCTCAGTCGTTAAGCGTCTGCCTTCAGCTCAGGTCATGATCTCAGGGTCCTGGGAGAGTCCCCCATTGGGCTCCCTGCTCAGCAGGGAGCCTGTTTCTCCCCCTCCCACTCCCCCTGCTTGTGTTCCCTCTCTCGCTGTGTGTGTCTCTCCCTGTCAAATAAATAAATAAAATCTTAAAAAAAAAAACAACCCTAGTTTATAATTCCACAACATCTATGGAGCACTAACTCTAAGTTGTGCTGGGTACTAGAATTGTTAAGTAGAAACAAGAAAGTTCCTGTCCTCCAGAGGTTTACACGCAGATAAGGAAGAAAAGCAAGTAAAAACATAATGAGGCAAGGAACCAAATAGGAGTAAGAACAAAGGTTTAAAACAAAAGAGCATAAAATATATATATTTTTTAAGATTTTATTTATTTATTTGAGAGAGAGAGAATGAGAGAGAGCACATGAGAGGGGGGAGGGTCAGAGGGAGAAGCAGACTCCCTGCCGAGCAGGGAGCCCGATGCAGGACTCGATCCAGGGACTCCAGGATCATGACCTGAGCCAAAGGCAGTCACTTAACCAACTGAGCCACCCAGGCGCCCAAGAGCATAAAATATTTGAGATACAGATTGAGCATATCCAGGGACATGGAGGAGGAAGAAGGCACAGTAGGGAGGATGGAAAGTAGGAAAGTAGGAAAGTGGCAACAGTGAGTGTAGGAGACTCCAATTGTGAAATTTAAGGAAGAACAGCAGCTATCCATGGGCCGATATGCACTCATAACTTTTCTCCTGTTCAAATAATTAGAACCACAAGCTGGCCTACTCCTGTACTCATGAAAGATTCTTATACTCCCCAGGAGTCCCCTACATCACCCTCCTCCAAATCCCAAGGTTATAAACTATCCACACATGAACTACAATGTCCAAATACAGCACACTGGGAATAGGAGTCAGGCCCAGCAACCAAAATAGCATCAATCCACCCAATTCGAACAAACTGTTAAAAAGAGAGAGAGAGAAAAAAAAAAAAGAGAGAGAGAGAGAAAGAAATTAATGAGCCAATTGGAAGAATTCTGAACACATGACCAAATATTTAAGGAAATTAAGATTTTTTTTTGAGAGCGAGAAAAAAGAGCGCACACGTGCGTTCAAGCAAGCGAGTGGGGGAGGGGCAGAGGGAGAGGGAGAGAATCTCAAGTGGACTCCATGCTGAGGGCCAAGCCCGACTCAGGGCTTGATCTCAGGACCCTGAGATCATGACCCGAGCCGAAGTCAAGAGTCTGGAGGCTTAACCAACTGAGCCACCCAGGTGCTCCAGCCTTTTTCTTTTTTAAAGTGCACACCGTTGGGCTGTATAAAATGAAATTCTGGTGTCTACTGACAAATGCTGATTGGAAGAGCTACCCACAGAGAACTAAAAACTCAGACAACAGGAGAGGCAACTCGAAACCCAGATATGATTTCGAATCCGAAAGAAATGTGAGATAAAACAGGTTTTGAATATATAAAATTTAAACCCTTTGAAGTCACCAATATCTATTTTATTCTTACTCGCTTAAAAACCCTGCTTCCTGAAAGCATGTATAAATTCAATTTGTCCTTACAAATAAATAAGTGTTTTTAATCTTTTTTATCCTTTACTTCCTAATAACAGTAAACATTAACTGAGCTCTCACTATGGGCCAGATACTTACCATTAATTATCACATTTAATCTTCACAAAACCCTTATAGGGTAGATATACTATTATCCACATTCCAAAGGTAAGGAAACTAAAGCTTAATTAAGGAGGCTAAATAACATAACTAAGTTGCCAAATCAGTAAATCCAAGAGGTAGAATTCCAACTTAACACAGAATCTGAGTTCTTAGACATTAAATGATACTACCTTTCTATCTTTTTGCCCTCAGTATCTATATATATTTTTTTTTAAGATTTTATTTATTTTTCAACAGAGAGAGACAGCGAGAGAGGGAACACAAGCAGGGGGAGTGGGAGAGGGAGAAGCAGGCTTCCCGCGGAGCAGGGAGCCCGATGCGGGGCTCGATCCCAGGACCCCGGGATCATGACCTGAGCCGAAGGCAGACACTTAACGACTGAGCCACCCAGGCGCCCAGTATCTATATTTTTAACTCTTGGCTTGCAGCTCTTATTTTATTCTAACTCTGGAGAAAAATAAAGTCAACTTTTACTTGTTTATATAATGCCTACTTTTAAATAGATAGATTAAAATTTATCAAGATCCTAAGCCATTGTGTGCAATTTAAGCATTAACTTGTATGTACAATACCTCATATAAAAATGACTCTACTGGGGCGCCTGGGTGGCTCAGTTGGTTAAGCATCTGTCTTTGGCTCAGGTCATAATACCAGGGTCCTGGGGTCCAGCCCCAGATGGGGCTCTCTGCTCACCGGGGAGCCTGCTTCTCCCCCTGCATGCCACTCCCCCTGTTGTGCTCTCTCTCTGTCAAATAAACAAACAAAATCAGGGGCACCTGGGTGGCTCAGTCACTGAGCGTCTGCCTTCGGCTGGGGTCATGATCCCAGGGTCCTGGGATTGAGCCCCATCGGGCTCCCTGCTCGGCGGGGAGCCTGCTTCTCCCCCTCCCACTCCCTCTGCTTGTGTTCCCTCTCTCACTGTGTCTCTCTCTGTCAAATAAACAAAATCTTTAAAAATAAATAAACAAATAAATAATAAACAAATAAAATCTTTGGGAAAAAAATTACTGGGATGCCTGGCTGGCTCAGTCGGTGGAGCATGTGACTTTTTTTTTTCTTTTAAAGATGTTATTTATCCATTTGAAAGAGAGAGTGAGAGAGGGAGGGAGGAGCAGAGGGAGAAGGACAAGCAGACTGCACTGAGTGCAGAACCTGACACAGGGCTCAATTCCACAACCCTGAGATCATGACCTGAGCCGAAATCAAGAGTTGGGTCACTTAACCAACTGAGCACCCAGGCACCCCAACCGTATGACTCTTGATTTTGGGGCTATGGATTCAAGCCCCACACTAGGTATGGAGATTACTTAAGAAAATCTTAAAAAAAAAAAAGACTCTACTAAGCCAGTATTACCAGGGAGATAGTAGTCTCCCAGGGTTAGAGATAAATTTTTACTTATCCATCCATGTGCTCCGCTGGTTTCTCTTGCAACCAAGGGCCCATATTTACTTATAAGAGAGCTGGCACCACTCAAGGGGCAAACCATGACCATGATGCTGGGCAAAGCTAACAACAACACAACTTCTGCTTTTATTATCCTCTTATGCACTGTCCTCCAAGTAAGTGACCTCTAGCTAGATATGAATGTGTATACATTTTTACCAAAATAACACTGTCCATTTCTTAAAGTTTATTGTGTGATCAAGAGATACCATTAAGGGGTGCCTGGGTGGCTCAGTTGTTAAGCGTCTGCCTTCAGCTCAGGTCATGATCCCAGGGTCCTAGGATCGACCCCCGCATCAGGCTCCCCGCACCAGGCTCCCTGCTCGGCAGGAAGCCTGCTTCTCCCTCTCCCACTCCCCCTGCTTGTGTTCCCTCTCTATGTCTCTGTCAAATAAATAAATAAAATCTTTAAAAAAAAAAAAAAGAGAGATACCATTAAGAGAGGTCAAGACACAGAAAGAATATATTTGCACTGCATACAACAAAAGAACTCACATCCAAGATAGATAAAGAAGATCTACGAATCAATAAGAAAAAGGCAACACAATTTAAAAACTGCCAAAACACTTCAACAAGTACAAAAGAGAACATCCAAAAGGCAAATGAGCGGTGCAGCCACTCTGGAAAACTGTATGGAGGTTCCTCAAAAAGTTGAAAATAGAGCTACCATATGATCCAGCAATTGCACTACTGGGTATTTACCCCAAAGATACAAAAGTAGGGATCCAAAGGGGTACGTGCACCCCGATGTTTATAGCAGCAATGTCCACAATAGCCAAACTGTGGAAAGAGCCAAGATGTCCATCGACAGATGAACGGATAAAGAAGATATGGTATATATATACAATGGAATATTATGCAGCCATCAAAAGGAATGAGATCTTGCCATTTGCAACGACGTGGATGGAACTGGAGGGTATTATGTTGAGTGAAATAAGTCAAACAGATAAAGACATGTATCATATGATCTCACTGATACGAGGAATTCTTAATTGTAGGAAACAAACTGAGGGTTGCTGGAGTGGGGGTGGGGTGGGAGGGATGGGGTGACTGGGTGATAGACACTGGGGAGGGTATGTGCTCTGGTAAGCGCTGTGAATTGCGCAAGACTGTTGAATCTCAGATCTGTACCTCTGAAACAAATAATGCAATATATGTTAAGAAAAAAAAAAAGAAGAAGAAGGTAGCGGGAGGGGAAGAATGAAGCGGGGGAAATCGGAGGGGTAGACGAACCATGAGAGCCGATGGACTCTGAAAAACAAACAGGGTTCTAGAGGGGGGGGGGTGGGAGGATGGGTTAGCCTCGTGGTGGGTATTGAGGAGGGCACATTCTGCATGGAGCACTGGGTGTTATGCACAAACAATGAATCATGGAACACTTCATCTAAAACTAATGATGTAATGTATGGGGATTAACATAAGAATAAAAAATATGGAAAAAAAAGGCAAATGAGCATAAGAAAAGGTGTTCAATTCATCAGGTATCAAGGAAATGCAAATTAAAATCACTAGGAAATTCTACTACTACATATTTACTAGAATGGTTAAAAGTAAGAAAATAACAGTACTAAGTGTTGATAAGTATAGGAGCAAATGGAACTCTCATATTGCTGATGGGAATGTAAATTGGTATAAACACTTTGGAAAACTGTTTGATAAAATATCTGTTAAAGCAGAACATACACATACCTACAGCCAAGCAATTCCACATATATAGATATAGATCCACATATATATAAAAAAGACATATATATAAAAAAATTCATAAGAGCCAAAACTAGAAACAAACTAAATGTTCATGAACAGCAGAATGAATAATAAAGTATGGGACAGCCATATAATTAAATACGGTACAAAATGAAAAAGAATTAACTACTGCTATAAGTAACAACATGGAGGAAACTCACAGATCCAATGTTGAACAGAAGTCAGACACAAAAGAGTACATACATGAGTCTATTTATGTGAAATTCAAAAACCAACCAAATTGAATTGGCAAACTGTGAATTGGCAAAAACAATCAATGATGACAGAAGTCACAGCAGTGGTCAACTTTGGGATTGTAGTAACTGGGAAGGGGCATGACTTCTAGATGCTGGTAATTAATGCTGTCTTTCTTGATCTGGTTGGTAGTTTCATGGGTATGTTCATTTTATAAAAGTTCACTACAAATTCCCTAAGCCATACGTTTATTATTTGGACTATTTTGTATGCAAATTATACTTCTATTAAAAAGTATACTTTAGGCACGCCTGGCTGGCTCAGTAGGGAGAGTATGGGACTCTGGATTTGGGGTTGTGGGTTCAAGCCCCATGTTGGGTGCAGAGATTACTTAAAAATAAAATCTTAAAAAATGAAAGTTTAGCGGCACCTGGGCGGCTCAGTTGGTTAAGCATCGCCTCTTGGTTTCGGCTCAGGTCATGATCTCATGGGTCGTGGGATCCAGTCCTGTGACAGGCTCCATGCTCAGCAGGGTGTCTACTTCAAGATTCTCTTCCTCTGCCCCTCCCCCTCACTCGCATGCACAAGCATGCATGCATGCTGTCTCTCTAAAATAAATAAATGAATGAATAAATATTTTTTAAGTTTACTGTAGAAAAATTTAAAGCTACCTATAATTCCAATGGTAGGTGAATATTGAAATATTATGGTATATCCAAACCAACAGAATATTACTTAGTCATGTTTTTAAAGAATAATGAAATAGGAAATGTTCAAAATAGTTTAAAAGTTGAAATAATTGAATTTGCTGTATTACCTCAATTTTTAAAAATTCCATTATAATTAGTATACAGTGTTTGTATTACTTCAGTTTTTAAAAGGTATCTATATAGGAAAATGACTGGAATGAAATTTACGGAGGTAGTATTAGTATTTATATTTGGGTGTTAGGTGTGAGGAAATACTTTCTTCTTCAGTTTCCTCTTTTTTTTTTCCATTAAGCATGAGTTATTTTTATAAGGGAAAAGCTATTTTAAAAACATTAACAACGTGGGCGCCTGGGTGGCTCAGTCGTTAAGCGTCTGCCTTCGGCTCAGGTCATGATCCCAGGGTCCTGGGATCAAGTCCCACATCGGGCTCCCTGCTCGGCAGGAAGCCCGCTTCTCCCTCTCCCACTCCTCTGCTTGTGTTCCTGCTCTCGCTATCTCTCTGTCAATAAATAAATAAAATCTTTAAAAAAAAAACAAAACATTAACAACTTGCCACAAACACTGCAATTATTTTAACCTTAATGAATTCACCCATGAAAATCTATCTTGGTGGAGGATCTGTACCACTGAAACAACTGACCCAGAACCAACAATACAAGAAACAACTAGAAATTTGTTTTGGTATGTGTTTCATTTTCTTTGTATGGTCAAAGTGAGAAACAGTGTAATCATCAGTCTGATTAAAGCTTTGTAATTGTTCTAGCACCTGTTTAACTTTGCTGATGAACAACACACATGTGACATACTAAAATCCAGACAGGATTTAACAAGTGAGGTATATCAAACACAGGCCTTGTTATTGTCAAGGTTTCTAGGTGTGGTTGCAGCTCAAGTATAATAAGATCATTTACATCTTTCTGAGTCAGTCACCCACTCTCCTGTCTGTGTCTCTTCTTCCATATCAGACGTGGGCAGGCGTACAACACTCTATACATAGCACAGATCTGAGCAAAATGAGTAGATTTTAGGAAAGTGATAACTCAGAAATATCAAATCTCTTTTCATGAGGGAAAATGGAGAGGAAAAACTATACTGAAACACAAATCTACAAAGATGAAAAAAACTTAAGTTTTTGAACACATTTATGAATTCTAAGACAACTGCAGCCTTTTACCATTCTATTTATGAGATTTAGTTTGCCCTATTTGTGTGTATGCATGCACACACACGTGTACTTCCCCACACAAGTTAGAGAGTAGAAGGAATTAGATTACAGAAAGTTTCAAACCTAGAAAGGTCAGACAACTTCCAATCACTATACCCCTCAAGTTTATAGAATTCTCGTAGAAATTTAGTCCAAAATTTAGGGAATATGAAATACTACAGTAAGCCACAACAGAGGATTAACACTTTCCATTTGTATTTCTCTTAGTCTGCCTTTCTCTTTTCTCCAGTCTGAAGTTGTTTGTGACCATGGATTAAAAAAAAATTCCCCTCCAACTGTAAGTACAGCAGTTCAGTTCTCATACTGCAGTGATGCAAATTTAAAACCAAAATTACTACTATTACTAACACTCTAAGCACTTTTAGGGGTTTTGAGTATCATTCAAACCAAGTACCAGTGGTTTCCTTTCACTTACTAACATGTCTTAAAAATAGTAACAAAAATGTTGAATACAGCATTTTCAGTCATTTTCTCCATATTTTTTCATCCAGACTCTCTAAATTTTGTTAGGGATGGGGCTAATCAATGAATTAAGAACATTATGTACCATGTGGAAAAAACTAACATTGCTCTACAATATACTCACAAATATTTCTAAGTCAGCCAGGACCACAATACACCCTCTAAAAGGCTTTCCCACGGTAGGGCACAGAAAGATCGTAAGTATTTTGTTTGGTGAAATATAAAACGGAGATGATATAGAAAATGAAGTGCTTACATTTTAGAAGTTAATATGGACATTAAGTGGGTTGTTGAATCAACTCCAATTTTTACTTTCTAATCTCTTGAGCCATACAATAAGTCTCAGCTATTATCAAGAAACTTTCTTCATCCACCCCCACTGTGAAACTTGACTTTCCTGAACTAAGACTGCCATCATGGCCAAATTTTTCCCAAGTCTGTTCAGTACATGTTGCTGCAAAGAGATGGTGTAAGTAAGATCTATGGAATCTCTCTAAAACCCAAAGTTCACATTCATTCATAAACCCAACTGAGGAAAACTGCTTGCAGCTCCTTTTGTTCAAACCAGTTCCATTATCCAAATTTACTTACAATGGTGATCATCAGAAAATTTTCAACCAATTCCCATAATATGTTCAATGTATTACCACGTTTTATACTTTAGCAAACACTAAAGGACGCCTGCCTTAGAGAACTCCAGAGGCCTATGAGTGTTTATCCGAGGGGGTGCATCTTTAAATGAGGATCACACAAAACTCTTTCCCCAAAGTTTAGAGGTATTTAAAATGGATTTCTCCTTATGTCTGAGGCTGAGTTTATTAGCTCTATTATCAATCAATCCAAATTTCCCGAGTTCTGTGATAGGTTGCTTTGAATGCCTCTCAATGCTCAATCACCTTCAGGTGAGTCAGTGAGGTACAGAAAAATTGTTACCCCAAACAAGCCTATATAATTTAGGCAGAGTATCAAAACTCATTATCAAAAGCATAGTATGCCTTAGTCTGAAGAATTTCAGCACTAAAAGCAAAACCAAAACCCCAAAACCTTATAATCCATAAGCCAGTTAACCTATAATAAATCTCTCATATCTTTTCAATGCTTCAAAAATACTCCTTGTTCTGGGGAGCCTAGGTGGCTCAGTTGTTAAGCGTCTACCTTCGGCTCAGGTCATGATCCCAGGGTTCTGGGATCGACCCCTGCATTGGGCTCCCGGCTCCGCAGGAAGCCTGCTTCTCTCTCTCCCACTCCCTCTGCTTGTGTTCCCTCTCTAGCTGTGTTTCTCTCTGTCAAATAAATAAATAAAAACCTTTAAAAAAAATAAAAATAAAAATACTCCTTGTCCTTAGATAGCATAAGTTTTTGATGGCTCTTCTTTATTCTACATAATGCTGGCAAAGGAAATTTGAGATAGCAGATGAAAAGGAAAATAACAGAAAAGAAGTTTAAGAAGTTGCAAACTTGACAGAAACTATAATTCAAGCCTGGAGGTAGTTACAAATAGACTTATTTGATATAGACACACTGCTAAAGATTCTACAAAATAATTAGGCTTGCAAAAATCATAGTTAACACATGACAGTAGCACTGATTCTTTCCACATTAATGCAAATTTCTCTTATTAACCCTTACCCTTTCTGCATTTTCCAAAGGAAAATAGTGCATATGTTAAATGTTTTTAAATTTCAGAACATAAAAGTAAGGGCATTTAAGGAACTATGGAAAATACAAATCAGTTTATTAAAGAATTTTTAATCATTCACAATTTCCTATCCAGAGATTTTGTTCTATTTCATTCTAGACTTTTATACACATTTGAAAATCCATGACTGAAGGTCATGGGTATGTGTACACATGCACACACACGTTTAAATATAGAAGATATATAGCAATGATGTCTCCAATAGCAAAAATGTGGAAACTAAAATATCTGCCAGCTGGTGAATGGACTAACAAGCTGAGGGGAATTCATGCAATGGAATGCCAGAGCAGCAGGAAAACAAAAAGAAGTACAATAACTTGCATCAGCAAGAATGAATCTCATAAACAATGCTCAGCAAAAAAAAAAAGCAAGTCACAGAATACATATAGCATGATTCCACTAGTAAAGTTCAGAAACTTACAAAACTAAATATTCTGTTGGGATATATACAAACTATAAAGGAAAATTAGGTAATGAGTAACAAAACTCAGAATGATGGCTACATTTAAATGTGAGGGAGAATAATCAGCCCACAGGCCCCTCAGAGGCCCCCAAACTAGATCACAATTTATTACTCTTACTTAAACTGTGTATACACATAATATATACTCTTTTGTATGTGATATTCCATAAAAACTTATACTCAATAAGACCAATTTAACTCCAGAAGAAAACCATGCCAACTACCTATACTAATCAATCTAGTCATTCACATTAACCATGAACAGCCATGAATTACATGACATTTACAGAAAAAAAATGGACCAAGATAAACCACTGGAAGAACTTGCCCCAAAGGAAATATGAAATATTTCAGGAATTAGAAGACAACTTTTAAAATATTCTAATCAGCAAACTAAGATTCAAGAGGCTATCATGTCCATAAAAATCAAGAATAAACTGCTGTTAAAAGAGAATTTTAAAAAAGAAAAAGAGAGAGAAAACACAAAACACTTTAAAAACAAGACGCATGGAAGGAAAGAAACAATAAAACAAAATCCCTCTGAGCTGTAGAAAGACAGCCAATAAAGACAGATTGAAAGAAGTCTACCAAGTACCAAGTAGGATGAAAGAGAAGACACGTACCTAGACACATCCTAATGAAATTTCACAACTCCAAGGACAAAAAGCAAATCCAAAAAGCCTCCACAGTATAAAAATAGGTTACATTCAAAGAAATGACAATCAAAGGGAGATAAAGACATTTCTGAAAGGCAAGGACAAAGTTTAACACTCATGCACCCCATATTAAAAATTACTCCAAATTTTTTTAAAAGACAAGAAATACGTCAACTTAAAGTATGAGAAACAATAGCATCTGAGTAAGACCTAGATGG
Organism: Mirounga leonina; assembly: GCF_011800145.1. Lineage (NCBI taxonomy): Eukaryota > Metazoa > Chordata > Mammalia > Carnivora > Phocidae > Mirounga > Mirounga leonina. The sequence goes on from NW_023270314.1 coordinate 27,021,555, forward strand.
AACATAGAAAGTGAAAAGAAAAGAGGACTCGGGCGCCTGGGTGGCTCAGTTGGTTGAGCAACTTCCTTCGGCTCAGGTCATGATCCTGGAGTTCCAGGATCGAGTCCCGCATCGGGTTCCCTGCTCAGCGGGGAGTCTGCTTCTCCCTCTGACCCTCCCTCCTCTCATGCTCTCTGTCTCTCATTCTCTCTGTCTCAAATAAATAAAGAAAAGAAAAGAAAAGAAAAGAAAAGAGGACTCAGTAGATACTGTTGTTTGCACCATTCTCGTTGAGGCAGGAATCTGATGATAAAGCATCCTATTTCCTTCTCCACATGCCCAAAGTACTTCTAGGTTCTAAAGTAATTTTTATTTAGTAATGATATTGCAAAAGTGGTATTTGTGGAGTATAAACATTTAGGCTTAATTTGTACACGTAATAGCACAAAGACTACTTCTTGTTACGCAAAACTATAAATATTTACTTTGACAATATAAGAACAACAGTATAACTGAAAAAGCTCAGGAGGAAGAGTACTAGAAATGGGTGAATTTCTCATTGTAAGTTGACTTACCATATTACTGAAAGTTACACTGTTAACTACCAGAACTTATAGAAAGTGATTTCATTTGGGAAGCAGGACTGGGAGAGGAGAAGGAAGGGGGCTATTTTTCCATTTCACAGAGTTTTTCAACAATGTTCCCATGCCTTTTTTTTTTTTTATTGGGGGGGCGAAGCATAGCATTCTTACAGGTATTCTCACAACTTCTTCCACCTCAATGTCCTTTAAATAATCTTTCTTCCTGCTTCATACACATACACACAAAAACAGTTGACACGGGAATATATCAACAATACGGGACAGTCTGAATTGCTAAGTCAAGGCCGATGGCATAGTGTTCCTCAAGCCCACCCCTCCTCAGAACACATTTCCATCTTTACAGCCTACCTTCTGCTTTCCTCTGGACCCCAGGGGGCCACTGACATTCGCACTAATGGCTTACAGAACATCTTAATCTCATAGTTCTACACAAACATCACGGAACCGTGTCCACGCCCAAATCCATACTGACCACACTGGCTCTGGCCTCTCAGGTTCTGGCGCTGCTTTCGTTGTTTCATTAATTCTTCTCAAACTTCCCTTCAGCTGCTGCTCCATTTCTTCTTTTTTTTTTTTTAAAGATTTTATTTATTTGACAGAGAGAGACGCAGCGAGAGAGGGAACACAAGCAGGGGGAGTGGGAGAGGGAGAAGCAGGCTTCCCACGGAGCAGGGAGCCCGATGTGGGGCTCGATCCCAGGACCCTGGGATCATGACCTGAGCCGAAGGCAGACGCTTAACGACTGAGCCACCCAGGCGCCCCTCCAATTCTTTTCACATTTCTCCAAACTCCAAGCTTCCATCTTTCTGAACAATCTTTTCCCACTAATCCCACACCAATTTCCCCTCCCCATTTTTTCAGCCAAACCCCTCCTATAGTCTCAGAGGGAGAGGTGCCCCTCTCTCCACTCCAGCGGGACCACAGCCCCACCATCCTGCTCTCAAGCTCACCTTCTTCTACCCTCAAGGGATCCAGTTTGCACCCAAACCTCCCTAGCCAACTCCATCTTTTCTTAACCTCCCCAGGCCTAAAAAGATTTCTCAGGACGCTCTATTATTAAAAAATAACAACAAAGTAAAATAAGTCCTCCTTTGAATCTGCCCTTGTTCTTTCGATCCTTTTTCCCAATTTCAAAATGAGAAGCCCACACTCATAGTTTCTATGTCCTCATCACTTTTCAATCTAGCCTCTGATTCAGCCACAGGACCGGAACTGACTAATCCAATCATCTGTGTTCCTTCATCTAATCCTAACCTCTCCAAAGCTTTCACACTGCTGAGTCTTTACCTCCATACCAGCATGGCACCACATACCCCAGTCCATCTCCTACTCTGTCATCATTCCTGGCACTTTGGATGACTCTTCTTTCTCCTCTAGTTTCCTAAATACAGGCAGCCTTCCCCATTAGCTCCATTTTTCACTTTCCCTTTCAAAGATCTGTTTCACCCTGATAAACCTCATGAAGATGATGCCCAAATCCTTCAACTGCTCCAGGATATAAGTCACCATTTCTCCCATCCAAGTACTAACCAGGCCCGACCCTGTTCAGCTTCTGAGATCAGACGAGATAAGTCACCATTTCTAACTATCTATTGACTAGTCTACCTGAATGTCCTGACGATGCCACACATTCCATCTTTTCCAAAATTATATTCACCACCTTCTCTCCAAACCAGCCCCTCAGGAGTCTCTATATACAACACCATCATTCCCTTGGTTTCCCAAACCAAAATCTGGGCCATCTTTGACTCTGCTGGTACCTATTTCCTCGCACCTCACCATCTTTCTTCTCCTCAATGTTTTACAATAAGAAAAGATGAATAAGACAAGGCTTCCAGCCTGGGGAAGGACAGAAAGAAATGGAAGCAAACAATCCTAAAGTAATCTGATAAGCATTACACAAGAAAAATGCACAGGATGCTGAGGTTGTGGGGGAGGGAAGGGCAAAGGGGAGAGGAGATGGCAGTAAAAGAGGAACTCAATATTCTGTAAATTCTAAGAGTCAGAACTAAAGTCCTGTCCCCAATCCTTACTAGGCCAAAACAAAAACAGTATACATCCTGAATAACTGTGTGCCTTGCTTAAAGAAAACTCAAAATGTAAGTTTTGACTGAATACAAATTAGGCAATGATTCTCACTACCTACATGGGTTTTCTTCAAATAATAACTGTACTGATAAATTTAAAATAGGATTTCCTTTTCATTTATTTTCATAAACATACAGGTGGTCACAGGAATTAAAAGCTACATTCACTCATCTAGCCACTTCATCTCCCAGAGGCTAGGGGAGGTTAAATGACTGGCCCAAGGTCACAGAGCTTGTAAATAGCAGAAATGGAACCTGAACCCAGTGATCTTTTCCATGTTACTTCACTCACTGCCTCTGATGTCTCTTGCTTCAACATGCTTTCCCAGTTGATTCCTATGAAAGCCAACAGAAATGAGAATCTGGAAATGAGAATCTGGAAAAAAGGTCCAGGCGTCAGATGTCTTTCAAAAGATTTGAATGTGGTCTCTTACACACACACACACACACACACACATACACACACACACAATATAAATTCAGGAAAATACGGATCTGGCTACAACTTAGTAGTTTATAATAATGAGAAATGGGTCCTCAGCTTGTTGATGCCAAATTGACTAGATGAGTCTCTCGTTCCCTAGGTTCTCCCCAAAATGCTGATGAAGTTTTTTCTTCCCCCAAATAAAGGCCTAACTGGAGTTCTAACTATTCAACTAATAGCTAAAAAGCTTAGAATGTGGGGGAGTGAGGTGGAGGCACACAGGGTTTCCCCCATCCCCCATCAAATGCTGGATGGCATAGAAAAAAGGAATTCTAAGTACTGAGCTAATTGTAATACCAAATCCCAATTAGCATAGTTTAGTCAACCTGATTTCACCTTCTGTCAAAGAAAAGGAAAAAAAGTTACTTCTCTCCACCTCCAAAAAGTGACAGGTGCTTTTCACGTTATGAATTTGTTTTCCCTGATAGGGCAGTTAAGTAAGTGATTACAATTGGCAACTTGCTCTAAGCAAAACCCCCTTTACTCTTAGAATCTGATCCCTTTCTGAAAGATCCTGTGCTCACTTTACAGGGAACGTGTTTTAGCATGTGAAAAATGCAAAAGCAGAAGCAGCCAGAGCTCAAGGCCAACTCCAGCCTGCCTTGTATAGCTTCACTGTCAGAGATCGATTTGTAATTATGGCTCATAAGGTTAATAGCAGCAGAAAAAAAAAATCAGCTTGTTTGGGTTATTTAAATTCAACTTAAGTCTAGAAGACCATAAAACCCATTCTTACTACCATATTTTCCCGGTCAGAAAATTCCTGAGAAATATGGAGTCTTGAACTTGATTAGGCCAGAGAGAGAGATTTCTGAACAAGTGAGAAATTACTAAACAACTGTTAATTAAAACAAAATGGACACTTTAATAGACTTTGATTCTAGATAAAACCTGATGAGGTAAACAAATATGGCCATGTCTTACTCCTTATGACTCACTGAGACACTGTCACATCCTCTTTCTCACTACTACCTCTGCTTCTAAACAGACAAATCATTTTAGATAACAGGTTGTCAAAGTTGGGAAAGAAGTTTCCTGTGAAATGAATCAGAAAGAAATCACTGGAAAACCAGCCTGGTCAGAATCGGAGGACTTGCTAACAAAGCTTCTCAACTTCACTCAAGGCTCAAATTTCTGTTCATTTTACCTCAAATAGGAAAAAGTGAGCCTCCTGCACTGCCTTTCCTCCCGACTTCCCTGAGAGTCCAAGGACAATCTCCTGCCGGTTGTGGGTCGCAATGAAATGGGTTCTCACTGGTATGTGTATTCCCTTCTCTCAGCTCACAGCCACTCCCTACATTTCCGTCTGAGACTGGAGACCTCTTGTCTCACCTCCTCTTACTCATGCTCCCTGGCACATCCTTACCTCATCTACCCTTTATGTGTGTCTACAATTATATATCCAGAACTTTCCAAATAAGCATAGCTGCTTAAGTGGGAGTGGCTTTTTCGTAGGACTTCACAAAGCATTTTCCAAGGATATATAAATGATACTCATTTTTACTTTATTTTTAACTCAGAGAATACTCGTAAGACCATCAGGAGAGAACTCGCCCAACTTCCTCCTCCACCACCTATAAATATCTGCCCCTGTTCCCATTCTTTCTTCCTTTCCTTCTGTTTCAGCAGGAGTCACTTCTGGTATCCTGGCTAATCACAAGCAGTGCTTGGAATCTCACTTTCCTGACTCATGGGGACCATGCTCCATCATGTCCTTTCTACTCTATACCTTCAACCTCTCCTCTTCAAGACCTCTTACCCTTCACCCCACAAATGAGCAGGCTCAAGTCTCTCCCCTCTTAACATAATTCATTAATACAGCCATCAAACATTTATTGACCACCTACTATGTGCCAGGAGCTCTTTTCTACCTGGCATAAAGTGGTGAATAAAAGGAAGTTCCACTCCTCATGCAACTTACTTTTTTTTTTCTTTTAAGATTTATTTATTTGAGAGAGAAAGAGAGAGAGAGGAGGGGCAGAGGGAGAGAATCTTCAAGCAGACTCCCCGCTGAGCATGGAGCCCAATGCAGGGCTTGATCTCACAACCCATGAGATCATGACCTGAGCCGAAACCAAAAGAGTCAGACGCTTAACTGACTGAGCCACCAGGCGCCCTTGCAACTTGCTCTCTAGTGGGGAGAGAAAGAAAGAAGAGAGAAACATATAAGCATCCTAGCTACTATTCTTTCTCTCCTTCACTTCACACGGTTTGGCTTAAAAGAGCAAGGTACACTGCCTGCCTCTACTTCCGCTTTCTCTTCCATCTTGGATTCCTTACCACACTATTCCCAACAGGTTTGCAGTCCCCTGCCCCAACACAATTAAAACAGCACAAGCAAAGGTCACCACCAATGATCTCCTCTACTTGCAAATCTCAATGGCATTTCTCAGTCTGCTCTTGGTTACACTGTCCGCAGCCACAGGCACTTCCTGCAATTTCCTGTTGCTCTGCTCTTCTCCCTCTTTGGCCATGCATACCTACCTCTCTGACCGCTTTTTCTCAGGTTCCTTTTCTTCAGCTTTCCCCTTACATGGTGGTGCTTCCAGAGCTCTGTATTTAGTCTCTTCTCATTCAGTGTGCTCCCTTTGGACCATCATGCCCATGGCTTCATGATCAGTGATGACCACTCAGGAATACTGAATGGGTGTTATCTTTAGGACAGGCCCTTCTAAAGAGTTACACGCACATAGCCAACTGCCTGCTTTGGATCTCCGCCTGCATGGCCCAAAGACCTCTCCAATTCAATAATACTGCATTTATCTCTTCCCATTTATCTCTTTGTTCTTCTTCCTCTCTTCCCTGTATTAGGAAATCATGCCATCTTCCTCTCAAGATGCTAAGCCAGAAACCCTAGAGTCAACCTCAGTTCTTCTATCATATCATATGCCCTCCTCTTACACACTAGTCCCATCAATTCTGCCCCCTACTTGTCTTTGCAGGTTTTCATTTCCTCTGCCCATGTTAGCATTCCTTAGGGTTCTGGCTGAAATACTCCTCTCTGTTTCCTGGGTGAACTCATCTATTCTCATGGCTTTAACTATCATCCTATTTTAGATAAAGCTGGAAGCCAAATTTGGGTTCATATACCCAATTCAGATACTCTTCACTAATCACAACTTCTGTATGGATGGAAGCTTTGGGAGTATAAAATTATAGCAGCACAGTGGCATAAAAGACTTAGAGGCCTTACCAGGTGCCAGGCACTGCTGTAGTCATTATACTTGTATATATTAACTGATTTTGTTCTCACATAAATCCTATAAAGTAGACGCTATTCTTATCCACATTTTACAGGTAAAGAAACTGAGACAATTGCAACTGACTACAAGGTGGACAAAAAGTAGGAATGAAACCCCACCTCTAATGAATAACTCTTTTTTGAACAGTTGTAAGGAAAAGTTAGAAGGTGATCAAATCAAATTCTGGATTCTGAAAAATTTACTTCTGATAATGATAATCATCTGTTAGTTAATAATAATCACCTTAGTCATGTTTTAAGCTGATAATCATGTTAATTACGTTTCTTTCGCTCTTTACTGAAATAGGATAATCTTAATTATTAAGACGTTTCACAAGTCTATTTCTCAACCATGAAGATAAACTAGAAGCTCATGAGAGAATAATGGAATATTTGACATTTTACTGTATTTATGCCATGTGCAAAATTAAAATAAATTTAGTATTTGAACAATATCTTGGGCATAGATATTCAAATAGGCACCTGAGAGAAAATTGGTAGGACCTAAGATAAAAGTGTTGTTGTGTATGTACAGCTGGACATACTACGGGTGGCCCATGAATGTCCTTGGAAGTCTAGTTGGCATATACTAGGTTAAACTGACCAAAGGCCTGACCTAGTTCAACAAACCTAATATTTACCACACGGCTAAATATTTCACTTCCCTGGTTTTCCAACATTTTAAAAAAAATTTTTTTATTTGAAAGACAGAGAGGGAGAAAGCAAGAGGAAGGACAGAGGGAGAAGCAGATTCCCTGATGAACAGAGAAGCCTGATGTGGGGCTTGATCCCAGGACCCTGAGATCATGACCTGAGCTGAAGGCAGACGCTTAACCAACTGAGCCACCCAGACGCCCTGGTCTTCCAAAATTTTGCAAAAGACATGTGGCCAAGATAAGATGTTGGAAAACCAGGCATACAAAATATTTAGTTTTTCCCAAGCAGTTAAACCAAAATGAAGGTTGCCAACAATAACTGTTCTACAGAAAAACCCACCCAATTAGCTTACACCCCAGATCAGATCCTGTGGGTAATACATTTGGTAAAGGTAAAAGGGGAATCAACTTTCCATGAGCAGAATACAATGAAAGAGAAGGGGTGTATGCCCCCCGATGCAGGGGGCAGAGTCCCTCAGGGGTGTGCTCCACTCTCATCAAGCACTGTATACTAGGTACGGCACTATCTCTCCTGTTAGGTAGCTGCAATAATAAATATCAGCCAAACTGAATGAGCAACGTAGTCAGCTGGGCTGATGAAATGGAAAGTTGTCACACATCATCCAACTATAAAAGTCACATGGAAAATCAGAGGGCACAAATAGGTGAGGGAAACAAAGGAAAAACAAACAAACTTCAGAAACTAACCAATGCCAGGAAACATCCTGAGCCCCTGAGTTCCAGCCCTGACCAGCTCCCACAGGGGCTCCTTTTCCTTCCTGCCAGAGGCCCTGGGGCCAGAGCCCACACTTCTTTACTCTGTAAAGCTGCACCATCTAAGGAATCCTGGTGGAATCTTCTCCTTGTAAAGTCCATCTGTTCCCTGAACAAGTGTCTGCTGAGAGTCTTCTATTCTAGGCTCTGGGCATCCAACAGGGAAACAGGACAGCAAGGTCTCCGCTCCCACAAAACTAACATTTTACTAGGGGAGAATCAGATAAATAAATACAGGAACAAGATCATATCAAATGGTGGAAAGCATTAATTAAAAAAATTTTTTTTATTAATTAAAAAATTTTAAAACAGAAAAAGAAAGTAACAAGAGAAGTAAAGGAGAAAAGTGGGAGGAGTTACTCGTTTGAACTTGATCAGGGAAGGCATCTCCGAGAAGGTAACTTTTAAGCTGAGACAGAAAGGAGGCAGAGCTGTTGGCCCAGCACAGATCTTGGAGCGGAGCATTCCAGGCAGAAGCAAAACAAGAAACAAGGAGGTGGGGACAAGTATGGTGAGTTCAAGGGAGAGGAAAAAAGCCTCACTGCCCTTGGGATTTTGTTCAAGTGCCATCTTAGGACGAGGTTGTCCCTGACTACCCTATTTTAAATTGTAACCACTGAGCCAGCCCCAGTAGTGTTCTCTATTCCCCTTCTCGACTGCTCTCCTTTGAAATTTTTACCATCTGACAAGCAATATATATTACTTACTAATTTCTGTCTATTCCTACAGAATGTAAGCCCCTTAAGGGCAGGGATTTTTGTTACTATAACCACTGCTACATTGCCTGTACCTGAGTAGCACATTGTAGGCCACAGTAAATAGCCATTAAATAAATAAAAGGGAAAGGGAACAGAAGGAGGGAGGGAAGAGTGAAAAAAGAACGGAGAGAGGGAGACAAGGAAGAAGTCAGCCAGCGTGGCTGAAGCACAGCAGATGAGAAGAACAAATGAGGGGTCGAGACTGTGCAGGCCTTGGAGAGCACAGAATGGAGTATGAATTTTATTTTAAGACAAAGAGAAGCCATTGAAGGGTCTTAAGGCAAGGAAGCAACATGATCAAATTTGTGGTTTAAAAAGCTCACTGTAGGGGCGCCTGGGTGGCTCAGTCGTTGAGTGTCTGCCTTCGGCTCAGGTCATGATCCCAGGGTCCTGGGATCGAGCCCCGTGTCGGGCTCCCTGCTTGCTTCTCCCTCTCCCACTCCCCCTGCTTGTGTTCCCTCTCTCGTTATGTCTCTGTCAAATAAATAGATAGATAGATAGATAAATAAATAAATAAATAAATAAATAAATAAATAAATAAATAAATAAATAAATAAATAAAAAGCTCACTGTAGGTTCTACATGGAAATCAGTGAGAGAGAAGAAAGCAGGGACACTAGGAAGGAGCTAACAAAGCCGGAGACGAGCAGGTCATGCAATGATTAGCAATGATCAACAGTGGAGAGAAGCAGATTAAGGATCCTTCTCAAGGGACGCCTGGGTGGCTCAGTCGGTTAAGCGTCTGCCTTCGGCTCAGGTCGTGATCCCAGGGTCCTGGGATCGAGTCCCACATCGGGCTCCCTGCTCCGCGGGGAGCCTGCTTCTCCCTCTGCCTCTCTCTCTCTCTCACTCTCACTCTCATGAATAAATAAATAAAACACTTAAAAAAAAAGAAAAGGATCCTTCTCAAGGTGGTACCAAAAAAACTACGGATAGACTAGATATGGGGAGTTGGACTGAAGGAAAGAGAGGAATCAAGGATATGTCAGTTTTGTTTTTTTTTTAAAGATTTTTATTTATTTATTTGAGAGAGAGAGAATGAGAGAGAGCACATGAGAGGGGGGAGGGTCAGAGGGAGAAGCAGATTCCCCGCTGAGCAGGGAGCCCGATGCGGGACTCGATCCAGGGACTCCAGGATCATGACCTGAGCCGAAGGCAGTCGCTTAACCAACTGAGCCACCCAGGTGCTCGGATATGTCGGTTTTCAATTCATTGCTTCTCAGCTCCAAATCTACCCTCCATTGCCTGTTCTGTGAAAATTAAGATGGACCCTTTAAATAATTTCCCTTTGCCTGATATCTCAATGGTAAGCTTGGTCTGTAGGGGGTACCGGAAAGACACTGCAAGAGGAATGGTCTTTTCTTTCTGGTTCCAGTGTGCTTCTCTTGGCAGCATAACTAGAAGAACATCAAGAAGTTCGGTATTGCCGATGTCCTACGGAGTCCTAGCCAACTTAAGATCTTTTCTAATTTGAGAATTTAAGAAGGCAAGTGGTCTAATAAGCTCATGAAACTTTCATGTTTTCATAATTATTTTTCCTACATATACAAGGACTTAGGCACTTCATACTGTCCATTCATCTTTATTCAAACACTGTACCATACTGCTTTGAGCATAGTAATTTTAGACTCTGTTTTAACACATGGTAAAGCAAGGACCACCTCATGATTCTGTTTCTAAATTTTCTTGGCTATTCCAAAACATTTATTCTACCACATGCACATTGAGATTTTATCTAACTCCCCACCACCCAAAGAACTCTCCATTGGAGCTGTAATTGATTTCCATATAGACTTCCCATCTGGGAATATGTTATATTTTTCCATTTTTTCAGATCTTGCTTTTACATCCTTAAGACTTTACAATTTTCTTCACATGGATCCTGTGCCTTTCTTTTGATACTTATCCTTAAGTATTTTATATTTTTCAACACTATTATAAAGTCTTTTTCTCCTCACCAAGGCTGTTCACTCCCATACTTCCCTCTGCCAACATCCCAAAGATACCAAAGAATGCTATTACTTCCCACCCATTCCCATACTACCCTGATCCACAATGTCTGAGTTCTGCTAAAATCTTTTAGACTATTTTTTTTAAAGATTTTATTAATTTATTTGAGAGAGAGAATGAGAGACAGAGAGCACGAGAGGGAAGAGGGCAGAGGGAGAAGCAGACCCCCTGCTGAGCAGGGAGCCCGATGTGGGACTCGATCCTGGGACTCCAGGATCATGACCTGAGCCGAAGGCAGTCACTTAACCAACTGAGCCACCCAGGCGCCCTCTTTTAGACTATTTTATTCAGACAACCAGGTTTTCTGCTGCAATGTCTCTTCTATTTCAAAGATTCTTACTTAGCATTTATATTACACGTTCCCTGTCACTTGCTATATATGCAATTACATATATATTTTATATATATATCATTTATATATATATAAAACACATATATACATATGTTTCAAAGTCCAATATCCACCGTTTCCTTTCTTCCTCCTATCTTGGGGTCTCTGTTTTGCAATATCTGTTTGATTAGAGTATACTGCTTAGATTGGAGTCTGTGGGTGATACAATCTTTGAATCTTCACACACTCACACAGAGCTTTCTTTTGCCTAAAGGATGAATAATATCTAGACTGCATACAGGATTCTTTGGAGCAGAGACCTCTTCTCTAATCGGTAGATGTTTCTTACACCATCATCAAAGTTGCAGTATTGCAAATGACAACAGCCTATTTTGCTGTTGCTGTTTTAACTTTATCCTTCTATCTGGGAGCTTGTAGGATTTTTTTTTTCTTTATCACTGAATGCAGGAATTTTATCAGAATATGCCTACGTTTATGCCACTTCTCATCAGTCTCGCCTGGAACATGGTGAACCCATTCAAATCTGCAGTGTTTTTCCATTTGCAACCTTTTCTCAGCTCAGGGCATTTTTCTTCTATTACTTATTTCTCCTTCTAAAATTTCATTTTTTAAAAAAAGATTTATTTAAGAGACAGAGAGAGAGAGCACATGCATGTGGGGGGAGGGGCAGAGGAAAAAGGAGAAAGAGAGAGAAAAGCAGACTCCCCGCTGAGTGTGGAACCTAATGTGGGGCTCGATCTCACGACCCTAAGATCATGACCTGAGCCAAAGCCAAGAGTTGGACGCCCAACTAACTGAGCCACCCAGGCACCCCATCCTTCTAAAATTTTATCATATGCATTTTAGATTTCCTGAATCTAATTTCCAAGTCCTTAATCTTCGTGAGTTCCCACTTTAACTCTTGGTGTTCTTGTTCTAAGCTTTGAAATTGTTATTTTACTTAAACTGAGTTTAAAAAAGAGGGCAGTAGAGATGTACGCAAACTGCCATCTTCCCAGAATCATTTCAAATGGGATTTTTAAACGCTACCTTATCACTCAAGCAGAAAACAGAATGCTTTGGGGGGTCTGGTTGGCTCAGTCAGTTAAGCGTCTGCCTTCAGCTCAGGTCATGATCCCAGAGTCCTGGGATCGAGCCCCATGTCAGACTCCCTGCTCAGTGGGGAGCCTGCTTTTCCCTCTGCTTGTTGCTCCCCCTGCTTATGCACTCTCTTTCTCTCTCTGTCAAATAAACAAATAAATAAAATCTTTAAAAAAAAAAATGCTTCTATGTGCTTAAAAGACAATTACTTAAATTAATATTTTTAAAATCCAAACAGCTATTTGTTGAGAAGTTACTAGATTGAAAGCTCCTTGAAAGCAGGGAATCTGCCTTCTTCACATCTCTCACCCTCTCAATAGATCGTGTAAATAAATGTGTTCAATACACCTTTACTGATATACTGATATATTGAGCTTACGAGTTCCAAAAGGTAGAAGACCTTGCCATTACACTCACAAAATGTAAAGTCCAACTAAGGAGGCAAAAATAATGGAAACAAATAATAGTGGTCAGTTAAGTGTTAAACTCTGTTACTGAATACAGTGGTCTAAAAATAGAAGAGATTAATATGAATGAAAGCAGTCAGTTGGTTTCATGATCAAGGGAACATCAGCTGGGCCCTGGAATATGGAGAAATTTTAATAGGAGAAAAGGCAGTCCTGACAAAGAAAATAGTCATTGTAAAGACAGAAAGATAGGAATGGGTCTGTCAGGAAAAAGAGTGAGGAAACCAGTCTTACTATAATAGAAGAGCCTGTCAGAGACTAGTAAGAAAATAAGAATAGACAGGGAGGATGATGACAGTCTAGATTCATTCACTGATTGAATAGGTATTGAAAATACACATGCTGAAGGATGCTGCATGCTGTCCTCAAGCAGCTTACAAAAGGAGGTAAGAATAGGTATGTAAATGTTAACTTCCTAAGTTTGAGATCATTTGAAAAATAGATAAAACACAGGGGTAACATGAGAGATCAGAGCTTAGATAACGAACAAATGAGGAAGTTGGTGTTTTTAACAGGAAGTTCATCTTCCAGTACTTCCCTTGGTCCTTGAAGAAAAACAAGCAAAGAACTATGGGAGGAAAATTCAGACTGATGCTTTTTCTACACGTTCAATTTAAGAATGAAAGTTTCTCCAAGCCAGAAAGGAAATCCAATAATGTAAGAATGGCAACTCTTTAAAATTTTAAGAAAGAAAAAAAAACTTTTTGTAATCACATACGGTGACAAAAATTAATACTTATTATGGTGATCATTTTACAATATATACAAACATCAAAGCCTTATGCCGTACACCTGAAACTAATATAATGCTGTATGTCAATTATACCTCACTAAAGAAAAATTGAAGATAGCCTGTTTGCCTCAGTCACAGATTTACTAAACAAGAAACTATCAGAAGCTTCTACCTAGTAATTCCTGCTGGGTTCATTTTTAAAAAGGAGATTCAGGGACAAGACCGATCAACACCATAATGCACGCATGCCTGACCTGAGTTAAAACCCACAAGTTCCAGACTGATGAATAAAACCTGTACGCCTGAAACAAATAACATTATATGTTAAATAAAAAAATAATAATAAATAAATAAATATTTGGTAGACTTAAAACAAAAAAAACCCCACAAGTTCTAGGCTATGAGTAACTTGAAACAACATAATCCAAAGTTCTTAGAAAGAAACAAACAAACCCTACAGGTGCTTTAATTTATCATGAAAGCAACAGTCCTCTAAAAATAAAGATATTAGAGCATTATTCCTTCAAAAACAAGAAATAACTCCAAGAAAAAATCAACTAAAGTATATGTCATTTACAAAAATCCCTACATTAACTTATACATTAACTTTAAACTTAAACATTAAATATCCTAAGCACTAAAAACTCTTTCTGAACCAGAATGTAACCACAATCCTCTCTACAGTCCAGAAGCTCAAGTCCAATGCAACCAAGGATCTTTCAAAGACACCAGACCTGTGGATTTTCATTTAGGACTGTCCTCTGAAGCATCCAAAATATTTTCCTCTTGGGTTTCCCCTTTTCAGCTTCTGATCATCCTCACCTCAATTCAAGGAAGAAAAATTAATTTCACATCTATTCTCTGAGAATAGGACAGAACATTCCCATCCTTTTCCCTCCAGGGAGCCCCACCTCAAAAGCTCCAAAGACAGAAGGTGTAGTCTAAGAAAAGTGGGGACCAGTAGTTAGGATGGAGAAGAATTTTGCAGAAACAACTTGAAACATGATTCAGGGTGACAGAGGCAGATGGCAGTGTGGAAACCCATGGGGTTTGGAGCCAAGCAGACTTGGGTTCCCACCCCAGCACACTGTAGCCTCAGACTGCACGTTCTTTAACAAGTCTCTACAAAATGGAAATCCCACTTATCTTCAGCAGCTGTAAGATGAGAAACACATTTCAAAGACCTGCCTGAGGTCCCACAGTAAGCAGCAAACACAGTAGGGAGTGTGTTTCTCCCTCTCCCTCTGCCTCTCCTTTCCCCCAGCTGGTGCTCGCTGCTCTCTCTCAAACAAATAAATGGAATCTTAAAAAAAAAAAAAAAAAAAAATTCTAAATGACTGTTAAGTCCACTGTTCTGATCCCTTTGCCATTCATTTCAGAATGTAATTGTCACTGGCAGGGAGAAAGGGAAAGATCAGGGTATAGGGCCAGATTTGGCACACACTGCATTCCTCTCCATTTCAGGTGCTTTCTGCTGGCCCAGTTCTCTCATCATGATAATAGGAGCTATTTATTCAGCACCTACTTACTGGCCAGTTAGGGCATATGAAGAGCTAAGCACAGGGCCTGCTACATAATAAGCACTCAATAATAGATAGCTCCTTATACAGAGATCTTAACTTCCTAAAGGCTGGCTTCTTACAGGAAATTGAGTGGAACAGAAGTAAACGAGGCAGAAAAGGGGGAAGAATGTGCCAGAATGGGCATTTCTCAGAGAAAGGCAACGTGTACAAAGGCATGGAAGTGAAAAAGCACAGTAGTGCAAGTAGCTAGGCACGGCTAGAGAGGGGAGAAAATCATGGAAGACACAGGAAATGAGGCTACAAAGGCAAGCAGGTCTTGCTACGCAAAGGATGCTTGCATTTTATCCTGTGGATGGGGTAAGCCAATGAATAATTTTAAACAGGGGAGAAGACACGATAGAGAAGGATAGACTGGAGGGAGAAGGGTCTGGGAAGGGACTGGAGGCAGATGGATAAGTTAGGAGACTACTATAATAATCTCAGTGAGAGGTTGATAAGGGCCTGAACAAAGACCAGGGGCGCCTGGGTGGCTCAGTCAGTTAAGCGTCTGTCTTCAGCTCAGGTCATGATCCTGGGGTCCTGGGATTGAGCCCCGCATCCAGCTCCCTGCTCAGTAGGGAGTGTGTTTCTCCCTCTCCCTCTGCCTCTCCTTTCCCCCAGCTGGTGCTCGCTGCTCTCTCTCTCTGAAACAAATAAATGGAATCTTAAAAAAAAAAAAAAAAAACAAGAGCCTGGACTAAGACCAAAACAGCATGGATGGAGGGGAGGAAGAAGAATCAACTGGACTTAGTGACTATCAGAAGTTAAGGATGACCCCCAAGTGTTTGACCTGAGTAAGTGGACATTCCGAAGTAGGGTTCTGTGGAGTGGGCTGAAATAAGGAGTATGGTGTTGGACTTAAGTTACCAGTGTCGGGGAACCAATGGGATGTCTGGGGCTGAGGGCTCAGAGTCAGGCCTAATGAAGACACAGACCAGGAAGCCATCTCACAGCCAAGATGGCTAATGCCCTGGGCACGGATGAGATTACTCAGCAAGTTTATGTGAAGTGGGATGAAGGCTAATGACAGCTAGCAGGAACACTTGTATCAGAAGGAAGCCCAAAAAAGCTCAAGAGAGAACATAAGAAGAAAAAGGCGCCAGAAGGAAATGATGCCATAAAAGCTAAGGAAGGAGAGGGTTTTATAAAGATAACTATTCACCATATCCAACGCTGCAGAGAAAGATACTGTATCCAGTGGGTACTTTTCAGTCTGAAATTAGAAGTCACTGATGGCCTTGGAGACGGTTGGTTTGGAGGCTTGATAAGCAGAAGCAATGGACCAAGGAGTGAGCAAAGGAAAGGAAATGTAAACTACACCTTCTAGGATCTGTGAGAGGGAGAGAACGCACGCACACAAGAGCAAGCGGACTCCAACACAAAACTGTGGGAAGCTGCTTTTTTTAAGTTGGGAGAAATTTCAGCATATATATTTATAGGCTGAAGGGAAGGAACCGAGAGCCAAGTGTTAACTGAGAGGCTGAAGATGAGAGAGAGAGACAAAGACAAAAAGACTATGAATGAAGACTATGAATGAATAGATCAATCAATGAAGTAAGACGTCAAGATCACAGAAGAGAAGGAATGGGACTGAGATGGATAAACCACAGAACAGGCAAGGGGATATTTCTTCCTCTGAGAAAAGGAGGAAAGGGAATAGGGTGGGACCTGGTTCAGATAAGGCTCAGAGTGCTGAGGAGGGAAGTGGAGGGAGTTCAGCTTTCCTTACAAGCAAGCTCATAAGAATGGTTCTTAGCTTTGCTTCATAGTCCTCTTTAAGAAAATGATGAAAGGAATAGATTCTGCTCCCTAAAAAGACACATCAGCACTCACACTCAAAATTCTGCACATGATTTCAGAGTTTCCAGGTCCACTGAAGCCAACTCATGAATCCAAAGAAACTGCCTTTCAGAAGTGATCTTGTTTATAGATGAGCATCCACAGGGAAAGCAAACAACCAATTCATTATAAACACAAAGATATGAAAAACTCTCACTTAAAACCTCTAGAGTATGATCAATCACCAAAAGAGATGGGACTATTTGAGGTATACAATAGCACTAACTTAGACTCTAGGGTTAAGAGATATAGGAGACCATCCCTGCTTTTTAGAAAACTTAGAATTTAAAGACAATGAGTGACAAGAGTCCTGGATTTAGCAATGGCTTTAGAAAAAAGCAGTATCTTTAAAAGACAAAAAAGATCAACCTAGAGCTCAAGGGAGACAAAAATCAGACCCTTGGGTCTAAAGATAGAGGACCAGACAAGGCTGGTGGTAAACACAACTCAAAAGAAAAGAGGACGCAAGAAAACTTTTGAAGGAGGAACTGAAAGGATTTGTTCACTAAAGACAAACGGAGGACTAAGAAAAGGAAGAGATAAAAACTATCTGAAGGTTCTAAGCACCCACATGTGCCTTTTCATAACTGGTAGATGCCTGAGTCTCAGAAACTACGCTTAAATTTCAAAGCCATTTACCAGAACCTACTGCCTCGGAAATGTACTCACACCAGATGTCTGTATGAAACAAACCAGCTACTCTGCTCTGCTCTAGTCAACTGCCTGCAGTGACCCAACATGTGTTAAACCAAGGGTAGAGGGTGCCGACAGGAGCAACTGATGGTGCAGTGAGGTCTTTCTTTTAAAAAATACGTGCACAAATTGATTCCATTCATCACTTCATATACAACCATATTCTGCTAAGTAACACGAGATACTAAAAACAGCCAAGTCACCATGCATCCATTCACTATCAGAAACAATAAAGATTACATGCACCAAGCCAATTACTGCAGGCCACACACTACAGTCAGCTCGTTTTCAACCTTACAACTCCAGTGACATTGTCATTCCTTTAACAACTGAAGAAGTTAAAAAGAGGGAGGGTAGACAGTCTGTCCAAGGTCACAGAGCTAAGTGACAGGCCAGGAATGGGACCAAGGCCCACCAGATGCCAAAACCTGTGCTCAAATGGTTACACAACCCGGCCTCATACCAAAATCAAATCCCAAGACAGGGACTTCATGTTTCACTTTACATCAAATTGAAGTGAGCAAAAATTTACTGTACTCCTAGAACAATACAAGAAAGAAATAGTTGGGGAGCTACTTAAAGAAGTTTAAGTATGAATGACCTCTGTAGGAGCTTACATTGAGGTGAAATGAAAAACAATTTAAATAATTAGAAAATGTACTGGTTGGCAAAAACGACATACACTGCAAATGCTGTAAGGTTTGAAGCGAGGGAGCTCATAGCGGTCAGGGTTAGGTTGATTTAAAAAAAGCTGGCACTTGAGCTAACTCTTGAAGAGCAGTGGGGCAGGGGGGGGAGAACCGTAGTAATTATGATACAAATATAGTGCGAGGGCCCTTTTCAGCCAACCATCTGAACTTTCCACCCTGAGGTGCTAATCCTTACACAGGCTAGGAAAGAAAGTAGCCACCAGGGGCCAGGCTAAGAATGAAGAGGTAATGATTTTTTTTTTTAAGCCTTTATTTATTTGAGAGAAAGGGAGAGAGTAAGCGGGAGGGAGAGAGAGAGAATACCTGAAGCAGACTCTGCACTGAGCACAAAGCCCGACGCGGGGCTCGATCCCACAACCGCGAGATCATGACCTGAGCAGAAACCAAGAGTCGGATGCCTCACCGACTGAGCCACCCAGGAGCCCCTTAATGATTTCTTTCATTCAAAAATCCAGTTCAATGCTACGGGGCTGTCAAACGATACTTTTTCAAAATACACATCAGAACAAGAGTGCCCAAACGAGTGCTATCCTTTACAGTAAGCTGAATCATTCTACCAACAAATTCGTCACTTGTCTTCTGAACTACCCTCAAAACCAGTTTACATCACTCTACTTTTTTGACAGTCACAATGCAAATCAGTTTATAATCACTCTAATTTTTTTCAATCACAACTAGTCTGGACTCTAAAAGAACATCGGATTTTCTCTACTTGACTCCAAGTAACCTATAAAATGAAATTCCACCCTCAAATAAAATTTGCCACCCTGAAGATTTTCAAAGGAATGTGCCACAGGCTCTGACCACAATTCCTAAAGATGAGTTCCAACGTAAGATGAGTATGACCCACCAAAAATATATACACGAAAGTTTTAGGGAGAAGATCACTTAGATAATGCCCCATTTTGGTTATTTAAAAATCCACACCCCTGCTTTCCTTCCCACCCCTAGCAACAGGTATGACAACTACTTACCCGTACTTTTCTGATAAATGTATATCCTATGAATTCAAAACCATGTGTTGTATTTGGGGGAAAGTGGACCACTTTCCCACTGTAGATTAAACAGGAGGGACTCGCCAGTTTCCTGGCTCCTTAATTTTACTTGCCCACTTCAGAGACTGTGAAATATGATCTCTAGCCAGCACCTATCCCTTTCCCTCTTCAACTCCCCCACTGCTTCCCCACTCCTCAAGAAGATTTTCCCTTCAACTCCTGGCAAGGAGCCCTCTCTTATCCCTCCACCTTCAAGGTGGGCCCTACCAGCCTTGCAGGGCTGCCAAGATGAGTGATGGAAGAGGAGGAAGGGAGGATGTGATTGTGTTTGTTGTGTTTGTGCTCAGAGAAGTGTTCAAACAAGAAAAGGGAGAATCCCTTCCTGTGTTATTTTGTCTTAAATACCTTCCCAGTTGTCATCTTTGGACACTGAAAGACTTGAGCTCTTCCAACAAGCCACAGAAGTATGGGATTTATGTCCTTCTTTCCTTCACGCTAAGGACTGAACTGCACAAGCTCAATCTCAGCCGTCTCTACCGTGTCTCCACACGGCCCAATCTTATATTTAGAGTTCTCTGCTGTTTCTTTTCCACAACAACGACAAAGCAGATAGCTTCCTCTTTTCTTGGAAGGCAGCCTCTGGACAAAGCTCTACCATGGTCTCCTGTACTGTCTGGTTGGTACTGTCTGTGTGTGATTTCCCTTCTAGACTCAGGGCTCCTTGAAGGCTGACACAGTACCCTGCTCACCTCTGTATCCCCCGCACATAGTAGGCACAAAATAAGTGTCTGTTGAATCAAATAAGTGAATGATAGACTTGAAAGAGACTTCAGAAAGAGAATCAAGGGAACTATTTAGAATTGTGGCAAACAACTGTTACACAGCATTTCCTTAGAGTAAAAGAGAATAACTTGTGCCATAACAAGAAAGATATTTAAATCATCTGATGGTAACAGATGCCATAATTACATGGCAGCTTAGGATAATGGCACTTAGTAGATGAGTGACTTTAGATAAAACACTTAGCCTCTTCACCTTTCTAAGTCGTCCCTTCTGTTAAAACAAACAAACAAAACAAAACAAAGAAGGACAAGAAAAGGTGAGCGATGGTAATAATATCTATCTATTCTACCTAATCACAAAGTTGCAGCGAAGCCCAGATGACATGATGTATAAGATCATTATACAAATACAGTGTATTATATGACAGATTTAAACACGTAAGTCTCATCATTAGTGTTACTTAATATGCATGCACTTGAGTAAAACTCGTGAATAAAGTGACAACAGAGTTTCCTGTCAAACATATAACAACACAATAATATATGTGAATTATGAAAAAAATATGCACCACGGGAATACTTGTAGAAACCTCCTACCTATTCAATTCATCTACAGAAGAGCTCCGGATTACGTGTAACTTCACTTTAAGTGCTTCTCTGCACAGCTGCAGCCTCTTCTTTTTGGTGCAGAAGCAGGAGCTTTCAGGGCCAAGTCCACAGCGACCTGCCTGAAGCACCAGACACAGCCCTGGGCTCTGCAACGTGCTCTGCGGCAAACAGCTCACAGAGGCACAAACCTGCATTTCAGCACAGAGGTGGTGGAGCTATGACCAAAGCCTGCAGCCGAAAATGCAGACAAGCGCAAAGAAATTTCTTTAACAGCACACAGCTCAGACTATCACTATAATTAGGACCAACTACGGCCTGCATGAAAAAAAAATGAATAAAATCAAAGAATGAGTACACCAAAGCCAGCAACCCATGATAAACACAAAGTTAGAAGTACATTTTTTTTGAAAGGAAAAAAAGTACTTCTGTCAACAGAGCAGCAGCTGTAGAGAAAATGTACAATAAACAAACAAACAAGCAAAGATTCATTCAAAATATACTACAGACATCACAAGTAACACCACTCCGGAGATCTGGGGGTTAGTGGGTTGTTTTAACTTCACTTGAATTCCTAAAAACGTCTACCTAATTTCTCCAGTCAAGCATCCTCCATACTTTATTTTTTTAAAGATTTTATTTATTTATTTGACAGAGAGAGACACAGCGAGAGGGAGCACAAGCAGGGGGAGTGGGAGAGGGAGGAGCAGGCTTCCCGCTGAGCAGAGAGCCCGATGCGGGGCTCGATCCCAGGACCCCAGGATCATGACCTGAGCCCAAGGCAGAGCCACCCAGGCGCCCCCTCCGTACTTTATTTTTAAGCAAGAGAAAAAAGACAGATGGCCCAGATGCTGACACTGCAGGCCCAAGATTTTTCAACTGTTATTTCTTCCAGTTGTCCGTTGCTAAAAGAGATGAAATACAGGACAACACAGCATGAATCTATAAGAAACTAATTCAAACTAAGTATATGTCACCCAAAGCAATCCTGCATGCGAAAGCAAAGCATACATTTGTCCTTAACGATGCTGAAGGCTTGACATCCACAGTTTGTAGGAGTTTCACACCTTTCTAAAGGAGAGAAAGGTGAGCTAATCAGTGTGAGTCCTAGAAAGAGTTCCTCAGAATCATTTCTAGAAACACTCAGAGAAGTAAACAATAATCAGTTGGAAGCCGATATACCAAGAATAAGGAGCTTCCAGGATTTCCCTCTGTGCAAAAGCAATCAACTCCTATTTTTAATCTCATTCTGACACAAACATCCAGCCAAACCTCTCTCTTGCTGGCTAATCAAATATAGCTGATTTGTTACTATAAACTGTTTTAAAAGTCAGATGTGAATGGAAGTCATTACAGATTTAATGACAATGTTTTAGTATAGGAGAAGAATGAGGTTATCTTGAGAGGCAGGACCCATGGTAATACTCTAAATACCTCACAGAAACCAACTCACCCACCACCGCGGATTCTGGGGATGGGCCAAAAAATAACTTCCCAACTGATTAATTGAAAAATAATATGTTGGTAATTAAGTGCAAATGGAAACAGCACCTCCCTATACATTGGGAAAACCTAACAGGGTTATTAAAAATAATTATTTCCTTGTATGCCCAACAGGATTTATAACACTCAAATCTACTTCTGGTTTTTCATTGTAAAGGATTAACGGGGGGATGGGGAGAGAATGCCTCCATAAGTAAACAAAAAGTCTGAACTCTCCTGGGAACTTGTCACATTCTTCTCTTCCAATCAACAATATTTAATCCACTTTAAAAATGCTGGCAAAGAGGGCCTTTGGCAAGGAACTCGGTAAAAATATGCAACTCTGGGGACACCGCCACAATACTGACATCAAGCTTGTAGAAAATGCTGCTTTTGTCTCAGAGTCAGCCCCTGATAAAAACAGGAACTTTATGGAGAACTGATCACAACTGCACAAGAAGCCTGATCACATGCTCACAACAGAGCAACGTTTCTCTCATTGTTGTCCAAGGGACTTCTCTAATAGCAGAGGCTTGATTTATTCCATTTTTTTAATTCTCAAATCCAACCCTCCTTGTACCAATCCTGTCAAAGAGGATGCCGGCCAGGATTTGCATGTAACCGGTGGCCACCCTCCTCTGTTGAAAGACTCCAAAAGGTGATCAGATGCGGAAAATTCACCCCCAACACAGGCACCAGGAAAAAGCCCTTATGACAAAGGTGATCTGCAAGCAGCACAGTGTGTGTCTCTCCGGGTTAATGCCACTGCTTCTAATGTCCCTAGGACCCTCAATGGCCCACCCTGCTTCTCCCTCACTCCTGTCACTGGGGAGGCATCTTGTATTGTTACAGAAGGAGGAAGAAGAAATGCTGCGGATTTCCCACGTATCTTTCTCTTTTTCGGAAGGGGGGAGGGGAGCTGAAACAGGCGCGGGGCCCTCCCCTCGAAAAGGGCAGAGGAGGCCAGGAGAAAGCTGTCAGCCGCCCTGCTCGCAGCCTCAGCCCCCGCCCCCCACCGTGCCCAGACGCCCGGGCAGGAGCGCGAGGGCGCAGCTTTGTCTCGGGTTTTGAGGGGCAGGGAGTGCAGAAACTCCCCCAAGCAAGCCCCTGCTTAACCCCTTCCCAGAGAACACAACGAACGCCACGGGAAACCCACTTCGTGGGGGGCGGGAGCAGGGAGCCGACCCTTCAGAGCACGGGCCACATTTCCGGCACCCTCCTCCCGTCTCGCCCGCACGGCCAGCAGGGCGCGCGGCGGGGACCTGCTCTCCCTGTCGCCGCGACCCGCAGCGGCGCCCGGGCGCTCGCTCCCCCGCCCGCTCCTACCCTCCGAGAGCTCCAGCTCCAGCTCCGCCAGCTGCGCCCGCACTTCGGGCGGCAGCGCCGCCACCGCGGCCGGCGCGGGCTCCAGGCCTCGCTCCGCCATCCGGGCTCCGCCAGCCACACTCCGGAAGACACGAGAGGGGGCCGAAGGAGGGACGGACTGACGCGGGCCCACACCCCGGCTACAGGATCCGGCTCCGGCCGCCGAGCGCCGCCGCTGCCGCCGCCGCCGCCGCCATGAGCGAAAGTCACGTGAGCACGGCGGCCCCGCCTCCGGGCCGCGGACGCCCCGCCTCCGCGGCCAAGTCAGCCTGAGGACTCGCGAGCTTACGGCGCCCTCTACTGGGCATCTCCTGAGACGACGAGCCCAACCCCGCCGCCCCGAGCTCTCCTAAGCGAAACGAGCTCGAGGTGTTGACGGCTTGGACACACGTAGCGGGTACCTCTTACGAGCTCCCGGGAGCGAGGAGTTTTCAGGGGAGCCAAGCCTCACTTTTTCCGGTTCTCTTAGTGTGTTTGCCTTTGTCTTCTCCCCTCCTCCATTTTCCCAGAATTGACATCTATCCATTTATGAGGATCTGAACTCAGGCCCCCCCCCCTTTTTTTTTTAAGGTTTTATTTATTTATTTGAGAGAGAGACTGAGATAGAGAGAGCATGAGAGGGGGGAGGGTCAGAGGGAGAAGCAGACCCCCTGCCGAGCAGGAAGCCCGATGCGGGACTCGATCCAGGGACTCCAGGATCATGACCCGAGCCGAAGGCAGTCGCTTAACCAACTGAGCCACCCAGGTGCCCCAGGCCCCTTTTTTTTGACCGATTAATGATTTTTTTTTTTTTTTTTTGTATTATTATATCACAGACCACTTCTTTCACGGGGGCTTCCTAGTCCCACTTGCCAGGAGCTCTTTGTTTCTATTTCAGCTCTAGCATTTAAGGCAACAGAGAATCTCCTTCCTCCTACCTGGAATGCTACTACTTGCAAGTGGGGAACTTAGTCTTCTTTATCTTTTTATCCTCTTCAAAGTCTGATTTAATAGGTGTTCCAAAAATATTAATATTTTTATTCAATATAATGAGGATCCAAACATTTGTGTATTTTTACCAGGAACTACTGGGGCAGAAGCTTTAAATAGTCGTTCATATTCTATCTTTTTTTTTTTTTTTTGAATGCCAAACCTCCCCTTCACAATTTGAGGGATTTCAGTGCTTTCACTTCCCTTCTGTGCTGATCCCAAATTGGTCCTTTAAGAGATAAGGCCTCAATATCTATTCACTAGTAGGAGTTTCTAGACAGTAGTATACCAGTTAGGGGCTGAAAGGAAAATTATTTTTTATTTTTTTAAAAAGATTTTATCTATTCATTTTGACAGAGAGAGACACAGCGAGAGAGGGAACACAAGCAGGGGGAGTGGGAGAGGGAGAAACAGGCTTCCCGCCGAGCAGGGAGCCCGATGTGGGGCTCGATCCCAGGACCCTGGGATCATGACCTGAGCCGAAGGCAGACACTCAACGACTGAGCCACCCAGGCGCCCCAGGAAAATTATTTTTTAGTTGAGAAAAGAATTTCAGCTTGAAAAAAAGAAATGTGACATCATGGTTGATTGAGGGATAGACTGAAATTTCCTTTTAACTGCAACAATGTAAGGAGACTCTTGGGAATATATGTATGTATGTCCTCCGGTTTACATGAGGACTGTTGAAGGTTGGTTTGTTTGTTTTTAAGGCTGCAAATTTGTTGACATTCCTCCCCTCAAAAAGTGAGGTCCATGACCCCTCCCCTGAATCTGGATGGGCTTCTCATTGCTTTGACCAATAAAATATGGCACAAGTGATGTCCTAGAAGGCCATTCAGCTTCCCTAGTTCTCGGTATTCTCCTCCAGAGAACCCCTCAGAGGATCTTCCCTCCCAGGGTGCTCTGAGAACCCAGCAGCCATACCAGGAGCTGACCACATGGAAGACCACGTAAGGTGCTCTGCCCAACCACCCCAGCTCAGCCCAGCCTTTTAGTCATCCAAGCCCAAGAAGCCTCCAGATGACTCCAGCCCCCAGACATTTGAGTCTTCCCAGCTGAGGTCCCAAACAATGTGGGGCAAAGACAGCCCATCCTTGTGCCCTGTCCAAATTCCTGTGAACATAATAAAATGGCTATCCTTTTGTGCCTCTAATCTTGGGGTGGTCTGTTACACAACAGTAGACTCCCATAAGAAGGATCTTAGCAGGTGTTCTTGTTTACCCTCCCAGTAGCCCTGACTCCCTTTTTTCCTTGTCACTAGACCACACCAACCCTGTTGAGGCTGAATATGCCAAATATACACTTTTCTTTTTTTTAATTTTTTTTTTTTTAAGATTTTATTTATTTATTTGAGAGAGAGAGAATAAGAGAGAGCACATGAGAGGGGGGAGGGTCAGAAGGAGAAGCAGACTCCCTGCCGAGCAGGGAGCCCGATGCGGGACTCGATCCAGGGACTCCAGGATCATGACCTGAGCCGAAGGCAGTCGCTTAACCAACTGAGCCACCCAGGCGCCCCAAATATACACTTTTCTGACCTTCTTGGCATGTATGTGACCCACTGGGGGAACTATTGTAGAGGGAATATCCTGTGGAGGATTTTCCTTTCTGATGAGAGAGATGCACGAGGAGAAAATGCCCCTTCACTTCCTTCCTGTCTTTGGATGTTGTCCAGTTTAGGGCATCAGTAGTCATCCTGCAACCACAGGGGAAAGCTAAGAGAAGTGCAGAGATGTCACCTAGAACTTGACTGAATTGTTCTGCTAAAATAAATTCTGGAACCACCTATACTTGGGCTTGTCCTTCTTATATGAGAAAATAGGTTTAAACTTATTTTAGTTGAATATTCTGCTATTTACTGCTCACAGCTTCCCATCTGATGCTCAGTTTATTACCAAAAAATGGAGTATTACAAGTGAGCAAAAATGTGAAATGACTGAGTGCAGTTACAAAATGTCTAGTAAACTATTATGACACAGATCACATGTAGACTGGGGCTGTTTTGCTAGGGAAATAATTGGAAAAATTCGAGATTTAGGGAGTAAGTGGACCACTTGGTATGGCTTTCAGTAAATTCACACAAGAGATAAATAGTCTGGAGATGTCTCAACCGAGGACAGGTGGAAAAGTTTGGCTTTACTAAGAAGCTCTTCTGGCTGCAATCCAAATTGACAGGGATGACAGGGTGGAGCTTTGTTGACTTGGGGAAGCCAAGGTCTCCCAGGTTAAAGCGAGGTAAACAGAAGCAAGAGATTTCACAGTGATAAAATTGAAAAGACTGAGGCTCCAGATCTCTGAAGGATCTCAAGACCTTTCATTAAACAGTTTTTGTCAGATGAAGGAGGTCAATTTAGTAATGAATACAATAAGCCTAGCAGGAAAGATTACATTAAGGGTGGTATTCCTCCCCCTGAGGTCATTAATTTCGAACTGTCTTAAGGAACAGACCTTTAAACTAAAGGAGAAGGGGGTATTTGCAGAGTATAGAGATAAGAGCTATGAGGCAGAAATTCTCAGGCTTAATGACTGATCAGTGCTGTCTAATAGAAAACACAACGTGAGCCACTGTGTCATGTTAAATTCTATGACATTAAAAAGTAAAAAGAGGGCGCCTGGTGGCTCAGTTGGTTGGGCGACTGCCTTCGGCTCAGGTCATGATCCTGGAGTCCGGGGATCGAGTCCCGCATCGGGCTCCCTGCTCGGCAGGGAGCCTGCTTCTCCCTCTGACCCTCCTCCCTCTCATGCTGTCTCTCATTCTCTCTGTCTCAAATAAATAAATAAAATCTTAAAAAAAAAAAAAGTAAAAAGAAACAGCACATCTCAATCCAGACTAGCTATATTTCGAGTGTTCAATAATTACATGTGACTAGTGTGGCTACCGTGTTGCTCAGCGAAGGTCTAGGTCTTTACCTGCTTTATTAGCATATGGAATTACAGGATTAAACAGTCCAGAGCCCCAGTAAGTTTTTGCAGCGTATGTATTGCCAAAGATATTCCAAACTTGGTTTTAGCTGCAGCTAATTATTCAAGACTAAAAGTAGTCCTTAAACTTCCAACTCCCACCAATAGGAAAATGGCTGCCAAAGTTCTGCCCAGAAGGGCATATACCCAATGCCCATATTAGGTACACCCGTGAAGGACAATGGATAACTAAGGCACTTCCAGAGATCAGAACCAGAGGCTGCCAGACTAGCTAACACATTCATTCTATTTGCCAGGGTCAGGCATCCTCACTAGTCCTGTCAGGCAGCATGGTAGATTATTTGCAAAAAGGGCTGCACTGTATTCGCTATCCTTAGGTAAATCCCTCCAATATAATGGGTTTGATCATATGACTTGCTTTGGCTAATGAGACAATAGCAAGCATGACCTACAGACTTGGAAAGTGCTTGTGCATTGGGCTTGCCCCCCCTCTTTCTGCTTTTGAGACCACTGCCTTGTGCATGAGCAGGAGCTGGGCTGCTAGATGACAGACATGGCCCAGCTGCCCTTACTGCTCTAGGCAAAACCCAACCTGCCGCGAGGTATATGAGTGAGGCCATAGACGGCCGGTTGATTGCACGTCCTTGCTGAGCCCAGCTCAAGTGGCCCATGCACGGAGAAAAAAATGCCATTTTAAGCTACTAAGCTTTGTTGGTTTGTTACACAGCAAAAATTGATAGAAACAGGTATGACATGTGCTCAGGAACAGTGTCTGCTGCCTATTTCCTTTCCTGAGCGAAGGTACTATTGTACTTACAATTCCTTGTCTGGCATTGTTTGCTGCGATCGTTCTCAAACTTTAGCATACCTCAGAATCACGGGGATGGCTTATAAGACATCAGTTGTGCCGTCCAACCCAGAGTTTCTGATTTCATAGGTTTGGGATGTGGCCCAATGACGGACATTTCTACCACCTTCTATGATGACACCGCTGCTTGCGTGAGCACCACACTTGGAGAACCAGCGGTCTCTTGGATGTGTCGGAGGCAGTTATGACTCCAGCTGCTGGTCCATGAGGAGTCATCTCCAGGAATGAAGGAGATGACGTAGTCCCAGACAGAGGTCTGGACTTGGAGCTGGAAGAGGTAGCTGCATGACACTGGGATTGTCTGCCTTAGAGGAAGGGAATGAAATTTCACATGAGCGAATTATATACATTTTTGGTCTAATGTGTCATCCAAAGACACCGTTTCCTTACTGATTTTCTGCCTGGATGAGATATCCATTAACGTAAGTGAGGTATTCGAGTCCCCTACTATTATTGTATTATCATCAGTTTCCCTCTTTATGTCAATTAATACTTGCTCTATGTACTTAGATGCTCCAATGTTGGGTGCATATTTACAATTGTTCTATTCTTTTGTTAGATTGAACTATACCCATTTTTAATTGTGTATAATGGAATAAAAGTGCCATAAGTGGGCGCCTGGGTGGCTCAGTTGGTTAAGCGACTGCCTTCGGCTCAGGTCATGATCCTGGAGTCCCTGGATCGAGTCCCGCATCGGGCTCCCTGCTCAGCGGGGAGCCTGCTTCTCCCTCTGACCCTCCCCCCTCTCATGTGCTCTCTCTCTCTCATTCTCTGTCAAATAATAAATAAAATCTTAAAAAAAAAAAAAAAGAAAAATATTAGGAAAAAGATTCTCTTCCTGTGTTGTGACATGTCACTGGGGAAGACTGACGTAGCATCTTGGGGCACCTGTCAGTCAGTTAAGCGTCTACTCAGGTCATGATCCCAGGGTCCTGGGATTGGGTCCTGAACTCCCTGCTCAGCGGGGAGTCTGCTTCTTCCTCTTTCTCTGGCCCTCCCCCTGCTCCTCTCTCTCTCTCTCTCTCTTTCTCTCAAATAAATAAATAAAATCTTAAAAAAGAAAGAAAGAAAGAAAGAAAGAAAAGGCATCTTTCCTCACTATGATCTTAAGTGAAATCCTGGCAGGCAGAGGAAACATGGAATAAACTAGCTGAGCCCTTTATTAAACTCTGCTAGTGAATTACTTTGCATGACCCATCCCCATTACACCATAGCTGCTGCAACTACAGCTGTAGACTCTGAGAGAAAGGACTAGAATACTGTCCTAGATGAGGCCAGGTCATTTACACTTGCTATTTCTAGCTTTATCCAGCATGCAATGAGTGCATAACAAGGGGTAAAACCAACAACAACAAAAAGTCTATTTGGATGAATATACTCTGTAGGAAATAACATAACGGCAAACAGTAACCTATACAAAATTATATAGAAATGTATTAATTTAATTCCATCTCATTCAACTCCTCCCTTCTATGAGGTAGAGCTTAACTCCTCCCCACTTAGGTATGGGCCATATCTGGTGACTTGATTCCAAAGAGTAGAGTATGGAAAGAGGAAACAAAAAATAACTTTCCAGTGGAAAAACCTGGTAAGCACAATCCCAGCCAGGTGATCCAAGTTAGCATCATCAGTGATAAGTTATGTTTTAAGTATGGACCCTTGATATGATGGGATGAAAACGGCATGTCACTTCTGTGGTCTTGCCCTCAAAACTCGTAACTCTAGTCTAATAATGAGAAAACCCAAATTGAGAGACAATCTACAGAGTCTCTGACCAACAGTCCTTAGCACTGTCAAGGTCATCAAAAACAAAACAAAACAAAAAGTCTGAGAAACTGTCACTGCCCAGAAGAGCATTAGAAGACATGACAACTACAAAGAATGTGGCGTCTGGATGGGATCCTAGAACAGAAAAGGGATATTAGAGAAAAACTAATGAAATCTAAATAAACTGTGGAGTTAAATTAATATAGTACGTACCAATGCTGGTTCCTTAGTAGTGACAAATACACCATAGTAATGTAAGATGTTAGCAAGAGTGGAAACCAGATGCGAGGTACATAAGAATGTTCTGTACTATCCTTGCAACTCTTCAGTAAATTTCAAACTATTCTAAAAATGTTTATTATTTAAAATAAGGAAGGAACGGGGCGCCTGGGTGGCTCAGTTGGTTAAGCAACTGCCTTCGGCTCAGGTCGTGATCCTGGAGTCCCTGGATCGAGTCCCGCATCGGGCTTCCTGCTCGGCAGGGAGTCTGCTTCTCCCTCTGACCCTCCCCCCTCTCATGTGCTCTCTCTCATTCTCTCTCAAATAAATAAATAAAATCTTAAAAAAAAAAAAAAATTAAAAAAAAATAAAATAAGGAAGGAAGGACCAGCAGAAAAATTACAAAATATTCCCAACATACAATTAAGTGTAAAGAGTAATATAACAAACATATGGCTACCTATTAATACTGCTTTAAGAAATATTAGTATTGGGGCGCCTGGGTGGCTCAGTCGGTTAAGCGGCTGCCTTCGGCTCAGGTCATGATCCTGGAGTCCCTGGATCGAGTCCCGCATCGGGCTCCCTGCTCGGCAGGGAGTCTGTTTCTCCCTCTGACCCTACCCCCTCTCATGTGCTCTCTCTCATTCTCTCTCTCAAATAAATAAATAAAATCTTAAAAAAAAAAAAAAGAAATATTAGTATTTACCATGTCTTATTTTTTACAAGAATATATTATGAAGAGTTTGAGTCCTTTTGAACCCTTACATCCCCAGCAAGATTTTATACTTTGACTACATGTGCATGTTGTAAATAATGTAGTTATACAAGTGTACATTATCTTCTGCATATTTATGAGCATATTTATGTACACATCCTTGTGTAGCTACATGTAGCTCCATATGATTCATTTTAACTGCTGACTGATATTCCATTGTAAGAATATGGTATAATTTATCCTTGTTAGACATTTAAGATTTGGGGTCTTGTTTTGTTTTGTTTTTGTCGTTTGCTATTTGAAGTTGCAAGAATATTCTTTTTTTTTATTATGTTATGTTAGTCACCATACAGTACGTCACCCATTTAGCCCATCCCCACCCATCTCCCTCCATCAACCCTCAGTTTGTTCTCTATTGCTAAGAGTCTCTTATGGTTTGCTTCCCTCTTTCTTTTTTTCCCCTCTTCCTATATATTTGTCTGTTTTTTTCCCCTAAATTCCACATGTGAGTGTGAAATCATGTATTTATCTTTCTCTGGCTGACTTACTTCACTTAGCATAATAACTCTAGCTCTATCCACGTCATTGTAAATGACAAAATTTCATTCTTTTTGATGGCTGAGTAATATTCCATTGTATATATATACCAATCTTTATCCATTCATCAGTCATTGGACGCTTGGGCTCTTTCCATAGTTTGGCTATTGTTGATAATGCTGCAGTAAACATTGGGATGCATGTACCCCTTTGAATCACTATTTTTGTATCCTTTGGGTAAATACCTAGTAGTGCAATTATTTGGTGGTAGGGTAGTTCTATTTTTAACTTTTTGAGGAACCTCCATACTGTTTTCCACAGTGGCTACACCAATACACATTCCCACCACCAGTGCAAGACAGTTCATTTTTCTCCACATCCCCACCAATACCTGTTGTTTCTCGAGTTGTTGGTATTAGCCATTCTGACAAGTGTGAGGTGCTATCTCATTGTAGGTTTCTCTTTTTTGTATTTTTTTTTTTTAATTGTAGTTTTGATTTGCATTTCCCTGGTGGTAAGTGATGATGAACATCTTCTCGTGTGTCTCTTGGCCATCTGGTTGTCTTCTTTGGAGAAATGTCTGTTTATGTCTTCTGCTCATTTTTTTTTTTTTTTAAGATTTTATTTTATTTTGAGAGAGAGAGACACAGTGAGAGAGGGAACACAAGCAGGGGGAGTGGGAGAGGCTGAAGCAGACTTCCCACGGAGCAGGGAGCCCAATACGGGGCTCAATCCCAGGCCCCTGGGATCATAACCTGAGCTGAAGGCAGACACTTAATGACTGAGCCACCCAGGCGCCCCAACTTATGTTTGTTTTGCTTAGATCTCTGGCTGTGGCAGTGTCCTGTTCTTTCATTTGGGACAAATTCCTCTGTCTTCTCATTTTGTCTAAGTCTCTGTGCCTGTTTCTATGCACTTGAAAAGTCAGCTTTGTCTCCTATTCTTGAGGGGAATGGCTTTATGAAGAAGAGGTCTTGTAGTGCTCTGACGTATAGTGTCCCCTGTTCTTGAGAGCCTGGTGCTTCCAGGAGTGGCTGCAATTTTAATTTTTTAAGGACTTATTTATTTGAGAGAGAGAGAGTGGGGGGGAGGGGCAGAGGGAGAGGGAGAGGAAGAGAATCCCATGTACACTCCCCACTGAGCAGGGAGCCTGGATAAAGGGCTGGATCCCACTACCCAGAGATCATGACCTGAGCAGAAACCAAGAGTTGGATACTTAACTGACTGAGCCACCCAGGCACCCTTATTTATTTTGAGGGGGGCGGGGAGCATAGCGCAGGAGAGGGAGAGAGAGAATCTCAAGCAGATTCCATGCTGATCACAGAGCCTGACACAGGGCTCTATCTCACCACCTTATCTTAACCTGAGCTGAAACCAACATTTGGACACTTAACCCACTGAGCCACCCAGGCATCCCTGAATGTGGAATGTTTTAACTAGGTGTGCTCTGGTCTGCTTATGAAATGAGACCTGTTGCCACAACCAACAGAACTGAGGTCTCACAAGATTCCCGTGTTGGGAGGGGCAGCGTGGACAGGGGTTTGGGCTGGTCTTCTGGGAGAGGGCCCCCACTGCACTGGGACTGAGGCAAGTGTGATTGGGAAGGGAGGTTCCACCAGAGCATGAGGCGATGTGGTTTGGTGTTAAGTTAGGGAGTGTCAGTGCCGTGCTGGTTCTGGCCGGTCGCCCTGTGCTTTTGCTGAGGGGTCAGGGAAGAAAATGGTCCTGGCCAGTTCCTTTGTTCCCTGAGGGGTCTCTCCATGAATGCTGCCTTTTTTTTTTCTTTATTTCTTTTTTTAAAGATTTTATATATTTATTTGACAGAGACACAGCGAGAGAGGGAACACAAGCAGGGGGAGTGGGAGAGGGAGAAGCTGGCTTTGCAGGGAGCCCAATAAGGGGCTTGATCCCAGGACCCTGGGATCATGACCTGAGCCGAAGGCAGATGTTTAATGAAGGCACCCGAATGCTGCCTTTCTGAGACACACTCTGAAAGGAGCAACTAACCTCTCCACTGTGTGCCCCAGGCATTCTTCAGATCACTGTCTCCACATTGTATGTCTATGGGCTGTTTGCCCTGACTTCTCTCCAAGAATAGCCCCAGTGTCCTCTGAACTCTCCCAAAGTCCAGCACGCTGACCTTTACAACTCCAGGCTTTAAGTCCTGTTGGTTGCAAGAACTAATGAAATTTCGGCCCTCTCATTTTCTAAGCCAATTGCTATGGGGATTCATTTTCCCCGTGTGCTCCCATGTGCTAGTTTGCCTCTCACCCTTCTCCATGATTGGGGATCCCTCCCCACTCTAGTGGCCACAATCCGTTTCTCTCCCACACTTCCTACCTTCTTCAATGTGGCCTCTTTATCTTTAGTTGTGGGGTTTGTCCTGCCAGTCTTCAGGTCAATTTCTGGAGTATTTAGATGATTTGATAATTATCTAGTTGTATTCATGGGATGAGGTGAGCTTAGGATCTTCCTACTCCACCACTATCTTCCCCTATAGACTTTTTTTTTTTTTTTAGTATTGAACTCATAGGTCTCAGTATAGAGATAGAGGAATAAATACAGATATGTATGTGTGTGCAAGTGCACGAATGTGTGTGTTTGTGGCAATGAGCACACCTGGTGATCAGATCTTGGTTTTTATTTTTAAAGCTTTTTTTTCTTTTTTAAAAATTTTAATTCCAGTATAATTAACATACAGTGTTATATCAGTTTTAGAGAAGAGATTTTTTAAAACAGAAAAAATTTGAGGACCAGGAAAATTCTAACACTAGATATTAAGGAATGTTTTATATTTTTACATATGGCAATGGCATTGTGATCATGTAACTAAAAGACTACTTTTTAAGGGGAAAATATACTCAAATATTTACGGGTGAAATGGTATGCCTGAGAGTTGCTTCATAAAAACCCATTGGAAGGTGGCGTGGGAAGAAAGTAGAGGTATATATGAAATAATATTGGCTAAGATCATAATGGAAGTTGAGTGATGAGAATATGCAGGTTGATTATACTATTCTATTTTTGTATATATTAAAAAATTTCTCATAACCAAACATTTTTAAGCACAGAGAAATACTATTTCTGCATAAGGCCATTGCTTTGTAATTTTATCTTGTTCTATTTTATCTAATATTGATGCACAGGTAAGAGAAAGGATACTTCAAAACATGAACCTGCAGAACAATCTTTACTAATGATCGAACAATCTTTACTAATGATTACAATCTTTACTCATAATTATAATGGCTGAAAAATTAGAAATATTGTCCACCCAGAAGTCCAAGAGAATCAACTAAAATACCATCATTCATTCGTTCATTCATGCATTCAAACATACTGAGTTAATGTCACATGTAGGCACTGTCTAGGTGGTAGGGAATACAGTGTTTGCATAAGGTCTATCCTCTCATAAAGCTTATAGTGTAGTTTTATCAGACTTATTATGACAAATTTCAAAGTGGCTTAACATTAAGGCCAACATATAAAAATGTATTAGAGCAACAGTGAATTGAAAAAAAAATCCATTCACAGTTACAGCAAAACATAAGTAGGCACAAACCCAACAAGAAATGTACAAGACTTAGATGAAGAAAAAGCTAACTGAATGTTCTAAAAAAAGACCTAAATGGAAAAAAACATATATCAGTGCTCCAAAAACTAATCTATAAAAATCAATGCAATTTTTACCAAAATCCTATTGTAATTTTCTAAATTGTAACTGAGAAGCTAATTCTAAAGTTTCAGAAGATAAAATGCTCAAGGAAAGTCAAGAAAAACTAAAACTAAAAAATTTAAGAGGAGGATCAAAGCATACTAAAAAGCTACAAGCCTTAAAACCAAAAAGTCACTTCTCCCAAAATTTCCTGTAAGTGCAATATAATATCCATAGAAACCCCAATAGAATTTTAAAACAAAATTTGTTAGTGAATTCTAAAATTCTAGTTACAGAAAAAAAAGTCACAAGAATAGCCAGACTTTTAACAAAAACAACCATGGAAGCAATTTGCCCTTTCAAACAACAAAATATACTAAAAAGCTACAGGCCTTAAAATGGGGTGTTATTAATGCAGGAATAGGATAAAAGGAATTTGATAAATTTTGAAGAAACAGATTTATGCATAACTGTTAATTTCCTTTTTGATAAAGGTAGTATCGCAAATAAGGGAGAAAAGATCAAGTATTTAGTAAATCGTTTTTGAACCAATGACTATTCAGAAAAAAGAAGTTAAACACTTCCATAATGCACCAAAATAAACTGAATGTGTTTAAAAGCTAAAATTTAAAAAGCAAAATTATTAAGTATTAGAAGAAAATAGAATAAAAAATATTTAAAAGCTTCACGATAAGGAAGGCCTTTCTAAGCAAGTCATATGGGGAAAGATTGACAGGTAGGGCTTCAAAGACAATTAAAAATACAAGAGACCATATAGAAGTCAAAATCTTAAATATTACCGATAAGAATACAATATATTTAACAATGAAATATCAAGAATGTGAAGAAGAGCCCCACTAGTAAACAAAAAATGACAACCTAATGAAAAAATAAGCAATAAATAATACATGGTTAATAAACATACGAAAAAATTTTAACTCGCCAGAAATCAAGGAAACATAGTTTTAGCAATAACAGATAAGAGATAACTAAATGATACATAGATACTGGGAGTATCATGTCTCTTGATCTCTGGAGATCTAAGCTATGAGATCATAAAAACCTAGAACTACTGAGGGTTATTTGTCCTGTTGTGTAAAAGATTTGCTAATATGGACACTGGGGGAGAGAATTCTTTCTTTATCTGGAAGTTGCAGCAAGGACCATGTAAATATATAACTGCTACTGTTCAACATTTCCTGTCACATGGAGAAAGCCCACTTGAGAAAGAAGCCAACACACAGCTGGTAGACTGGGCATGGGAGAGAAAAGTGAGGGAGAAAAGGGAGAAATGGAGAGATAGGGGCTAGAGTGAGGTTATGCACTTGGATCCAGTTCCACCACTGGACATTTAAAATAGGCAACTGGCTTCCCTCTATCTACTTTCCAACCTCTTTTCAACCCTGTATTATCCTGGCTCGCATTCATAGTCTATTAAATTAGTCTGGTAACGTTTACCAGTAACTACCCAATTGTCAAAGCCAATGGACTCTTCAGTCATCTCATTTATGCGGCATTTATCTTGAACACTCTACATGTTGACATTTTCTCCTTTAACATCCCTTTCTCCTACTTCTCTTGTTGGAGTGTTTAATGCTAGTAGCATTTGAAAACTCCTTTTCCTCTATAGTTTTAAAAATTGTTTTTATTTGAAAACATTTCTAAGTGTAAAGAATTATACCTGTGTACCCATCTCACCACCTATTTCTGCTTCAGAACTTTAAAGACATTATAGATACACCCTATACACCCATCCCTGTTATCCACCTGCCTCCTCCCTCCTTCTCCAAAGCTGGTTATTTAAAAGGTATCACCATCTTGCAGGTGGTATCATTTCCAAGCATATTAGTACACTTTTATAACTTTTATTAGATGTATCATAATATATAGTAAACTTAGGACTATAAAAAAGGTATCAGACTCTATATGCCAATCTAACTTGCTCTTTTGACACATAAGAGCTGTTCCAGTTCATTCATTTTATTTTTAAAAAAGATTTTGACAGAGACACAGTGAGAGAGGGAACACAAGCAGGGAGAGTGGGAGAGGGAGAAGCAGGCTTCCCGCAGAGGGGAGAGCCCGATGCGGGGCTCGATCCCAGGACCCTGGGATCATGACTTGAGCCGAAGGCAGACGCTTAACGACTGAGCCACCCAGGCGCCCCAGTTCATTCATTTTAAATGATGTATAGTATACCATCATAAGACACAGTATAACTGGACATTATATTGATGGACATTATTTTTAGCTTCTCATTGTTTGGAAAAAGAAAAAAAAGCTGCAACATTCTTGCAGTGCCCATGAATAAAGTCCAGTAGTTGTCCCAGGGAATATAATCCAGAAGTGGAATCGTGATTTTGCAAGGTGTGCTTGTCACTTCCTCTAAATACAGCCAAACTGCTCTCCAAAATGGTTTTGTAAATCTATACTCTCATAGCAGTATATAAAAACTTGAGTATTGATTATAAATATACACACACACGTTTGTGTGTGCCAATTTTAACATTTTTCAGGATTCTGTAACCTATTTCTAAACTTAGTCACTCATGACATATCAGGTTATTTAACAGGCATCCTAAAATTTTCCCCATTCTCACATCCAACCAGATACCAATTCCCGTTCATTCTATTTCCTTAAAATTGTGGATATCCGTCTCTTTCTCTCCATTTGATTAGTTTCCTATTGCTGCCATAACAAATTACCATCAATTTAGTGGTTTAGAACAACACATTTATTCTCGTACAGTTCTGGAGGTCAGAAATCTGACTTTCATGGGGGCAAAAATCAAGGTGTTGCCTGGGCTAGTTCCTTCTGGAGGATCCAGGAGAGAATCTTTTCCTTGCACCTCTTCCAACTTCTGGAGGCTGCTGGTATTTCTTGGCTCATGGGTGCATCACTTTACTCTCCTTCCATCATCATATCTATTAGCTGATCTGTCTCCCTCTTATGAATATTTCTGGATTATATTGTGCTCACCTGGATAATCCAGGATAATCACCCCGTTTCAAGATCCTTAATCACAGCTGCAAAATCCCTTTTGTTATATAAAGTAACTTCCAAAGGTTCTGGGGATTAGGATGTGGACATCTATGTGGGAGAGAATTATTCATCCTATCACATTATTCTAACTGCTGATCTCTTAATCCCAAACATCCTGCTCACCTGGACAATCCCAAACAATTTACATAGCCACCAGAATTCTCAATTTCAAATCTACCCATAATTCTCTGCTTAAAGACTTTTAGTGATTCTCTATTCCCTGCAGAATCAGTGAAAACTCATTTTCTTAGCATAGGATTGGTCATGATTTAACTACAGATGAAATTCTTCAGCTTTTCTCTTGCTATATTCTATTGAAATCTACGCTCCACCATTCCAAACTATTATGCTGAATTTGCCTTTTTCACTTGAACTCTATGCTGGTATGCTGCCCATCCCCTTGCCTACCTAGCCAACTCCTACTGATCACGAGTCAATTTGAAATTTAATGCCTTCCCCTACCAGGAGGGCTGACCATAATATTCGTAATACTATGAAAGCATTTTAAACACTTTATAGCAATATGTTGGCTTATGATGCTTGACTCACGTTATTAGGGTAAGAATTTCGTAATTTTAGCATCCTATGCACCTCGTATCTTGTCTTATAGTAGATATAGAATATCAAAGTGTTCCTAAGTAGAATAATTAAGGTCAGAGAGTTTGTGGGTGTTTTCTGAAGGTTTAAATACTGATGAAAAATGGCATGCTACACAAATAGCCATACATCCACAGGAAAATAAGATAGTGGTTAAGACAACACATTTTTAGGAAAATTTTAATAAGTTTACATTTGGAAACTTTGAAGAGTATTTACTATTACTCCACAATTTAACAGATGAGTAAACAAGCAGAGAAAATTCAATCATTTGCCTAAATATACCAAGATTTAGTAGCACAGATGGCTATACAGCTATGAGAAGCCTTTAAGAAAGGGGGAAAGTTTGATAAGTATTTAAATTCCTCAACCTTCAAGCCATGTTTATGGCTATTACAGGATTTCTAGGGCACAACTGGTTTTGCTGAAGCAGATATGAATTATGTCTTTTAGGAATCTACACATAGAGGAATGGTACATTGATTGTGAGGAAAATGTTTAGCGGTACAGTTATGACAAGCTTGATGCTTTTTATTCCTCTCCAATACATGACAGACCTTATTGGTGAGGAGAGAGAACATTAAGTCTTGAATGAAATCATATATTAAGTGGTTAGCACGATAGTTGGTAGCCTGGAAACTGTCCTGGTGGGACAAGGGATGATTGGGATTAAGGTACCAATAATTAAGGGGCACCTGGGTGGCTCAGTCGTTAAGCGTCTGCCTTCGGCTCAGGTCATGATCTCGGGGTGCTGGGATTGAGCCCCGCATCAGGCTCCCTGCTCGGCTGGGGGCCTGCTTCTCCCTCTTCCACTCCCCCTGCTTGTGTTCCCTCTCTAGCTGTGTCTCTCTCTGTCAAATAAATAAATAAAATCTTAAAAAAAAAAAAAAAGGTACCAATAATTAAGACCAAACATTTTTTATTTAGCCTTGTCCCTAATGGTCACATTTTAAATTAGCTGAAAGAGGAGTGGAGGTGGGGCAGGTTGCAGGGGAAAAAAATTAGCTGAAAGAAAATATAATCTAATGAAAACCACTTTATGCTGGAGACGAACTACTGTCTTTTGGACTTAAAAGGGATTTTAGTTTAGTATTATTTTTGTTCCCCCATCTCTCCATTGTTAAGATTATCAGAAATCCTGCAAAATGAACAAGCCTATTTCAAAACTGTACTCAGAATTATATTTCCCTCTCTACAAAATGTTCTTTGCCAATCTATCCCTCCAATCATGGTGAATGGCACAAACTTCCATCCAGTTCCAAAGCGACAAATTCATGAGTCATTTTTGATGCCTTCTTCACCCTTCCTCCCTCCATTTATCTCATCAAGTCCTGTTCCCAGAAGTTCCTCAAATCTTTCACTTTGTTCCAACCTATCACCATGAGATATAATCTAACCAGTCTCCCATCTATTCTCCATAGTGCACAAATTTCAAATCCCAGGAGTCTGGCTCTTCCCTTCTTCAGCCTCAGCTTGAAAGATGAAATAATGTCGCCCATGCTGTATGTGCAGGACCCTATAATTCTTCAATGCATGGTAAAGTGCTAAATGCACAAGTTGTTCCTCATCTGAACACCCTCCTGCTCACCTAATTTACTTTTACTCCTTCAGATACGTCCCCTTTCTCAGAGAAAGATCTATCCCCACACCATCCCTCACTCCCAGTCACAGATTCTGATTCCTGCTTTCGTATTTACCACTGGTCTCATTTTGCAATTACTTAGGACTATTTGATGCTAGGCACAGTAAGGGCAGGAATCCTATTTTTGCTGCCTAGCACACTGTCTGGAACATAGCATGCAATAAATACTGGCTGACATAATATATATTAATAAATACTCCACCCAATACCTTTAGTTGGGATAAATCAATGTCAGTTACTTGTACAGGCAGAATTGGGAATGCAAAACTAGAACTTTAGATGCATCATTCAAAATACAAGTGTGTAAGGATAAAAGCAGCATACATATTTAGGAAGGCTGGAGTCCTACTATGGTTCATTAAGTCTGATACAGTAAACATACAAAAGAAACGGGAAAGAACGCACTTTCAAAAATCTGCAGAGCAGCTACCAAAAACGAATTTTAAAAAATGTTTAGGGGTGCCTGGCTGGCTCAGTCAGAAGAGCATGTGACTCTTGATCTCAGTCATGAGTTCGAGTCCCACGTTGGGTGTAGAAAGTAAACAAACAAACAAACAAAAAGATAATGTTTAGGTAGCGTGTTCGTTTGTTTCCTACAACACCAGAAGAAAACGAAGGTCCATATGTGGGAGCATTATGAAGAAAGTGAAAACATCCCAGTTCCTTTAAGCCCTCACACAAACTAAGAACACCCTTGATAGTTTTGTCAGACTTTGAAGGAAATTCACCATCCTTTAGCAGTAACTGTTAAACTTTGCAAAAAACTTCCAGGAATATAAAACTGAAAACTTAAACTTGGGAGACTTATATTTAATATTTTCTAAAAGGCATAGTTAGAAAATAAAGGGCATAAATATGTTACCTCAGTCATAAGACTCTTGACAAATCCATTCATTTTAACTACAACTCAAAGCCTACATAACTAAGTTTACCAAGTTGGTTATTAGTCCACTAAAAAGAATACACAATTACACCGTGTCCTGATATGATAAAAAAGAAATTTAGGTTACACAACCCCCTCTCTTGGCCAAATAAACTTTATTAATACACTGATTTAATAAGGCCTTAAGCCTTTGTTAATGTACAACTCTGTAAATCTGTTATTACTGGGACCATTTTACTCACTGATATTAACTATCTTCATTACAATAACTATTATCAAATTAAAGGTTTTAGCTGTTTAAAGGGCAATGCTACTGAGCTAAGTAATTATCAAAGTGAATGTTCACATTCAGTGCTACCTTCATGTATATTTTTTACAAATATACTCCTATCACATAAATTGGTAGAATAGTAAGACATTTCTGAATATTTTTGATTAGCGAATCTAATTTGAAATTAGTCCACCATATTTGAAAGACCTAGATTTCTACTATAAAAAAGTTCACCTTAACTGGGCAACTGAAGAATAAACTGTGGTATAATAACTATGAAACACTTCATTTTCCCCTTTTACCCATTTTTGCCTTAACACAGTTTTAAAAAGAAAAAGATTAAAAGATTCATTTAAATTTCCCAGTAAACTTTCCCTTTAAAAAGCTCCCCAAACCCTTTAGCTTTAGATACAACAGAACAAAGATGTGGTGAACGCTAAAAATAACCTAATGGTTTTCTCTTGGAAATAGAAGTTCAAAAGCCTAGAATTTACATACTCAGGTCAGGCCATAATCTGCCCCAGAAAAGCAAAATCCTTAAGTTGCACATTGCCCTATGGTTTTTCCCCCCATCACCATTGCTTCCAACACTAAAAGAATTTAAGAAAACCCTGAGACAATAAAGCTGAATCTTCTGGCTCTCTTCCCTCACTTTACAGATGAAATATCACACATCCTGTACCCCACTCCCCCAAACCAAACCAAAAAAAGAGCTGAGACCATAATAATGATAGAACTCAGAGAACAGGCAACATAAAAGATTGTGGAAAAATAAATACAAGTAGTCATTAGACATAAACCACCTGGAGAAAAGGAAACCAGTTCTGCTTTTAAATAATTTTATTTTTTCTAATTTTGTGTTACTTTCATTTCCCATAGCACCTTGGTAATGTTGAAAACAGAAATACAAATACAAGATGTACTCATTTTAACATAATATGCATGAGCATATGTCACACCATCTTTTTTTGGGGGGAGGGGGCAGTTTGGACAACAGGAACAAACCTAAGCAATGGACAAAATAGAAGCTGGGTAACTGGTTCTGATCTCTGACCCCGAACATTTAACAGGGGTCACTCAAAAGACATGTAAATCAGGCCAAAAAAAAAAAAATCAACATTGATGTAGATGTTTCTTTATCTATACTAATCAGTGTTTTGTGCTACAAAACTGAAAATAAAGCCATTTTATTTTATACACAGCCTGTTGACATCTGAGTTGTACTTTTAGGAACTGTCTACTCAACAATTCATAAAAAGTTGTTAGTTTTAAAAAATAAATTATTTAATAATCAGGTGATTTTGAAAGAGAATTTACTTTCAACTTGAACACAAATTCTCTTTCAACTTCTTAAAATGTCTCATTCAGTTAATAAAAACTGAAATGTCTATGTATCTTCTTGGAAGCTCAGACTAGCTAAGTTAGCATACACCAGAAAAGCCTAAAGTTAAATTAATGGCCACCAAATTGTAAGGAAATATAAAAATTAGGAAAAAACCTCATCATATAGTTAATAATTTATAAAAACCCTCAAAAGGAATACACTGTCCTCTTGCATTTTATCTTTTCTGTAAAAACAAACAAAATGGGTACTTTTAAAATATGGTTAATATACATGCCCAACACAAATATCAAGAGACTTAACCCCAGTGCTGTTCAATTGTGTCAAAGTAAAACCAGTGGACATTTAAGCCAAAAGACTAAATATTAAGGCCATAACTAATAAAGCTAAAGAAAGCGTTCAGTAATTTTTCAATACTATTTTCTGCTCCAGCAGATGCAAATACTCCATCATTAAGCCTTTTGCAAAGCCAACCTGGTTACTTAAAAAGGAATGTAAAACAATATTCAAGCTACCTTAATTTTAGAAACCAAAAATAAATTTAAAATCACATGTAATTTGAGATCACATGGAAATGGAGCACAAAAGATGACAACAATAAATCCTGATTACTGAAAGATCTTCTCTTCTTCCAAAACCCAAATGAATAAAATTTAGATGGATCACTCTTTTGAATGCCAATGTCTATATTTGCAAAAATGAAATCACTGAGTAGAGACAGGCCCTAGATATTATGAAAACTTCAATTACCAGGATAGAAAATGGAGACAGGTTTTGCAGTATCTCCAAATACCTTCTCTATGAAGTGCTAAGTGATGAACTTGTGTGACTCTTGTTCTCTTCATGCAATAAGAACTATGACAGAAAACCACCATACTATACACTATCACTTGTATCTACTTTGAGCCTCCAATAACCCAAGGAAATGTTAAGTCTAAGGATGAAGAGAAAAATCTGACATTTAAATTCCTCCCTCTACAGAACCAAATAAATAGCTGAACTATTTATTTAAACGCCCAACCTGCATCAGTTACAGAGAACTGCTGGAAAAAAAAATCCACTTTCACACAACTCACAGGCATCATTTAGATACAAACCTTAAATCTGCTGTAATAAAATAAATGCTAAATACATACTGTGAATATATATAATTACACACACACACTCATTCTTCCCTATACATCCCACCAAACTGGGAACTATTAGCTGTAATGAGGCAAATTAAATTAAAAACACTATATATTATAAGAAATTTAAAAATGATCACGTCTTCAAATTTGTACTTTCAATAACATTTTGGGTAAAAAAGCAAGAACACAGTTGCTTTCTTCAAAAGAAGACCCTTTTCTTTTGTTTCAATTAGAACATTTAGCTTTTAGAAGTTGGGTGAACTAACAGTAAGTCCCACAAGCATACAACACAATGTGACACACATTGTAAAAAAGTAATGTTTCATTTTAAGTGCAATAATTAAGTTTATAATCCTTACCAAGTGATTTTTATAAAATGTTTATTCTCTTAAATCCAATGCATTCACAGAGTGTTAACACTTTAAATGTTTATCATTTCCACCAACTGCAGCATTATCTAAGTAAACCAAAATAAGCACTTTTATCATAGATGTAGTCAATGATTATTAATACTTTTTTTTAAAGGACCTAAACTTCCCCCAAATTTCAGCACAGGTAGTTTTATTGTATGTTTCATCTAGCAGATTTTTAAAAATAGTGTGTAGAAATGAATAGTTTTAAACTGCTTAAATATATTATACCATGTTATCAATCCACCAAATCAAAAGCAATTGCCAAGCTGAATAATAAGTTACAAAGAAATGATAATCCTGGCTTGTACAGAAATGTGCAGTGTTTAGTTAGCTACTAATACAAATCTCTAAAGCTTAACTTAGAGTTGGAAGATGAGTTTCACA
Organism: Mirounga leonina; assembly: GCF_011800145.1. Classification (NCBI taxonomy): domain Eukaryota; kingdom Metazoa; phylum Chordata; class Mammalia; order Carnivora; family Phocidae; genus Mirounga; species Mirounga leonina. The sequence goes on from NW_023270314.1 coordinate 27,066,163, forward strand.
GTAATGTAATTTTAACCTCCATTTACATTCATTTTAATATATTACTAAGATGTTTACTCTATGTCACAATGGTGCTTTCCAGTGTTCACAATTTACAGTTTCAATTTGTACATATGTAATTCACTAACATAAGGGACAGTTATGACTATTACAAACTATCCCTAAAAAGAAAACAAAACCCCACCTTACATGGAACTCTGAAAATGGTATGACTTAACACAGATTAATGCAACATGGTTTTTAATATTTTAGCCATTTTCTAAACACCAGCATGTAAACTTGCCTACTTAATATGACAGCTACAACTTTATTCACTGAGAAAGTATGTATTAATTTTCTTCAACTATCTTTCTCACCTTAAGTAAAAAAATCTCATGACTTGCTGGTTCTGTTTCTGTGAATTCCAAACTGTATTTTTTTGGCAGGGGGAGGGGGGGGAGAAAAGGAAGGAAGATGATAAAACACATTGTAAACAAAAAAGTCACCCCCAAATTAAGCCTTTAATTTTTTTTTTTTTTTTTACTTCTACACTATTTAACACTTTAAGAAATCAGTTACAATGTTTCATCTTTAACACGAATACAAATAAATTACTGTAGGGTCAGTCTGACCTACCATTCTGGGATCTAAAGTTCTAAATACATGAACAGAAGAGTAAACTACTTCAATGTTCAATCGGAGATTTAGAACAGTTATATGATTTGACTAGACTGGTCAAGGCAATTAGAAACATACAATTCCGTAGGATGTTGATTATTTTGCTTTTGGGGGGTGGGTAGTCAAAGAACAGAGAATAACAATGAAGTAACAAAAAAACCTGTCTCCTATTTGGGGGGGGGGGCAGGAAATCACAAAGCAGTTTAAATCTCTGAAGTCCATTTGACCTATCCACTCAGATCTAAGACAAATTTTCGATTTTTTGAATAACCCCCTTTCTTTCCTTGAGTATCAAACTGATTGATAGTCACATCTCTAGGTACAATCAGAGCTTAACAGTTTGTTGAATGAAATATTAAGGTCAAAAAGACAATTTCAAAATGGAAAAAAAAATCTACTCAAGTATTACATTCAGTTTTCAAATCGTTTTCTAACATGACAACAGATTTGGCTTCAATCACTCTTGCACACACTCACACAACAGGCACCCCAGCCACTGATCTGCTTTGCAACACAAGGCCATATAGGCAGAAATGGCATTCTCCAAGCCAAACTTTAAATAGATTAAAAAAAGTAATTTCTAATTTTACAGAAATGCTTCTTCAAAAAATATTTTCTCTCACTCCCTCATCTCCTGTACTGAAGGATGTGTAATATGTTTTTTTCTCAAGCTAAATCTGAACCCTCAAAATTGATTCTAGGCAGAAGATCTCTGCAAATTAAAATCAAAAACAAAAATAGAAAAATTATATTTTTATATATGTATACATATATATATATATATATTTATACTGATTGGAATCCTCCAGCATTTTAAAATCACTTTAGAGATGAATTTTGGGATTCTACTGCTCACAACTCCAAAATCCATAATGATTTAAGGACATACGCTTTTCTCCTGTTTCCTTCCTGGCTACCCCCTCCCCTCCAGAACAGTTCAATATAGCCACGGCTCAAGTTTAATGGGAAGAGAGAGAAGTTTTTGAATAGTTTGTTTGTTTGTTTTACTTTGGTGATCTGGGTGGCACATATTGCTCTTTGCCATTACGTCGAGTCACTCCCTGAGGTATAGCCCTATGGCCAAACTGGCGTCTCTGTTCCCTGATTTTTCCAGCTGCTCCCCTGGGAATGGTATTGCCTCGGAAGCTAGAATACTCCTTACTAGCCCTCGCTTCTGGCTTCTCATGTGATTTCTCAATGGACTTCTCAGGAGCTCCATTCTCTTCATTTTTGGTGGGAGATACTACATTGGAGCGAAGTTCTCGTAGTGGCTGCACAAGAACCGGAGCTGGCTCTTTAGGGGGCTTCTGGCACACTTCAGCATAACTTAGCTTTCGGGGTTCCTTTGAGTGAAGATAAGAAAACACATTTATGGAACATTCTCTAAGTAAAGTACAAAAAGGATAATGTGACCCACAAGAAAATCAGTAAGCTATCTTCTAGGAGAGGGCAACAGGCATTCTCATATACACTGCTATTAAAGTGTCTGCGTACAATCTTAAAAAAAAAAAATTTTGTTGAAATAATAAAAAGCCTTGGCAATTTATAAATGATACAATATTTTCACTTGAGGAATTTATGTGAAAGATGTTCATGTCAGTATTGTTTGTAACAGGTGATGAAAAAAACTGGAAATAACCTAAATGTCTAACAAGGAAGGAGAGATTAAGTTAATAATGTACTTTCAGGTTAAATTAATAATGTACATCCGTATGATGAATGTACATCTGTTCTCTCTTCCAAGGCTACAAAGAACCCTGAGATGGACTCCACAAGAATCTCAACAGAGCAGCTGGGAACCAAGAATATATTAATAGAAGACTAATTAAAGGTCTTAATTACCTCATCTGGAAAAAAAGGAAACAGGGATGTTATGAGAATGGGATAAAGCATGTGAGAAGTATTTACCACTGGTCTTAGCATATAGCAGGCATTCAGTAATCAGTAGCTGCCATTGTACTATTATTAAATAACAAAATAAAATGTCCTTAACCTAGAAGGAACTATACCAAAATGCAACTAGTTATATTAATGAATGAAAAGATTATTAAATTCTGTGTTTTTGCTCTGCTTTTCTGTATTTCCCTAATTATAAAAATGATTTCTGGAAACTGAATAAAAATGGAAGTGGCCCTCCTAAGACTTGTTAAACATTCCCCCCCCAAAAAAAGAATTTCAAGGGGGCTCAAAGCCTCTTTAGCCCCAAAATACATTCATCATAACTTGAATAAGAAAGAAGCGTCATTTAACTAGAAGGTGATCAGAAAAAAAGCCATTAAAAAACAAAAAACAAACAAACAAAAAATCCAAAACCCAGACTGGGGGCAACCTGGGTGGCTCAGCTGGTTGAGCATCTGCCTCTGGCTCAGGTCTTGATCCCAAAGTCCTGGGATCAAGCCCCATATGGGCTCTCCCTCTCCCCTATTCATGCTCTCTTGCTCAAATAAATCTTAAAAAACAAAAACAAAAACAAAAAAACCCAACAAAAACCAAAACTTCTCAGAATGAATAATTATTCTTCACTATCTCAACATGGCTAAAATTTCCCATTTCTTTGCAGTGACTTTAAACTCCTTGAGCTTCATTTGAGGCAGGTAGCCTCAGTTTGGTAAATGACTCTGCTCTAGCAAAGACTTATGTGAAAAAAAAATCTCATTATTTAACCTATTATTTTTTTTGTCCCCACATACTAAATTCATCAAGTTACCTGTAGGGCCACAGCTACAGCTGCATTTATGTTATTATTACATGGTGAAGCACTATTTGCCCTTGATGGCTTTGCAGTACTTGGGGAAGAAACTGGTATAGCTGTCTGGTTGAGAACATCCTTCTGAACAGAGGAATCCTCTACTAGATCCTTTTCTTGCTGAGTTGTGCTAAGGAAAAGAGAGCTTGACATTAGACTTAGTACAGCACATAAAAACAGCTGAGCAAATGACCAGAAGAGAAAGTAATCTTAATGTGGAAGACCTTCTATACTGAAACTGTACCTTAATGCAGGAAGCTCAGCTGTACATGGAGGACTGGTACTCATACTGAGTTGCTGAGCAGAGGTGCAGTCTGTCTGTTCATCCTCTGCAGGCACTGGGCAACTAACTCTTAACTCTTCATTATCCTTAAAGTAAAAATATATTTCAAAATTAACTTATATAGACACTTCTCCAAAGAAGATATCCAAATTGCCAATAAGCACTTGTAAAGAGGCTCAATCATCATCCGTCAATTAGGGAAATGCAAATCAAAACCACAATGAGAAATCACTTTGCACTCACCAGGGTGGCTATAATCAGTAAGTAACAAATGTTTGTGATGATAATGGAAGACACTGGAACTCTCATACACTGAGTAGTAATGCAAAATGGTGCATTTTGGAAAATAGTCTGGCAGTTCCTCAAAAAGTTAAACACAGTTACCATATGACCCGGCAGTATATACCCAAGAGAAAATAGGTCTACACACAAATTTCTACGAATAATTCGCATTATTCATAGTAGCCAAAAAACTGTGAACAACCTAAATATTCATCAACCGGTGAATGTATAAATAAAATGTGGTATATCCATATAATGTAATATTACTGGGCAATAAAAGGAATGAAGTACTGGTACACACTACCACAATGGATGAACCTTGAGAAAATCATGCTAAGTGAAATAAGCCAGTCACAAAAAGGCAAATATTATATGATTCCATTTACACGAGATACCCAGAGTACTCACATTTATATAGATAAAGTAGAATGGTGGCTGCCAGGGGCTGAGGGAAGGGGGAATGGGTAATGGGAGTCACTGTGTAATGGGTATAGCATTTTATTATTACTTTTAAAAGATTTTGTGTTTTAAGGAATCTCTACACCCAACATGGGGCTTGAACTCACAACCCAGAGACCAAGAGTTGCAAGCTCTACCAACTGAGCCAGCCAGGTGTCCCCTACAGCATTTTATATTTACAAGATTGAGAGTTCTGGAGATTAGATGCACAACAATGTGAATGTACTTAACACAACTGAACTGCATACACTGAACAATGCTTAAGATGGTAAATTTTCTAAGGATTTTTTTTTTAAGGCATTATTTATTTATTTATTTGTCAGAGAGATAGCACAAGTAGGCAGAGTGGCAGGCAGAGGGAGAGGGAGAAGCAGGCTCTCCGCTGAGCAGGGAGCCCGATGCGGGGCTTGATCCCAGGACCCTGGGATCATGACCTGAGCCGAAGGCAGCTGCTTAACCAACTGAGCCACCCAGGTGCCCCGATGGTAAATTTTTTAGAGGGGGAGAGGGAGAGAATCTCAAGCAGACACCACGCTGAGCGTGGAGCCTATGTGGGGTTTGATTTCACCACCCTGAGATCAGGACCAAAGCTGAAATCAAGAGTCGGATGCTTAATTGACTAAACCACTCAGGCACCCCCTTAAGATGGTAAAATTTATATTATGTGCAATTTACCGCAATATTTTTTTTTTTTTAGAGATTTTTATTTATTTATTTGAGATAGAGTGAGAGAGAGAGCATAAAGGCGGGAGAGCAGCAGAGGGGAGAGGGAGAAGCAGGCTCACCACTGAGCAGGGAGTCCAATGTGGGGCTTGATCCCAGGACCCCAGGATCATAACCTGAGTTGAAAACAGATGCTTAACTGCCTGAGCCACCCAGGCGCCCCTTACCACAATTTTAAAAAGTAAAATAAAAACAATAGCAAGGGACGCCTGGGTGGCTCAGTCGGTTAAACATCTGCCTTCAGCTTGGGTCATGATCTCAGGGTCCTGGGATTGAGTCCCGCATTGGGATCCTTGCTCAGTGGAAGCCTGTTTCTCCCTCTGCCCCTCCCCCTGCTCGTGCTCTCTAAAATAAATAAATCTTAAAAACAAACAAAAAACCCCCACAAAAAAATCTAATAGCGAGCCCTGGATATTAAAATCGATTGATAAAGTACAAATTTCAGTAGGTTTATTTTTTTAAAGATTTTATTTATTTATTTGTGAGAAAGCGAGCATGAGTTGGGGGGCTGCGCGGAAGGGCAGTAGGAGAGGGAGCAGCAGATGCCCCACTGAGCAGGGAGCCTGGTGGGGCTTGATCCCAAGACCCCGGGATCATGACCTGGGCCAAAGGCAGATGCTTAACCAACAAGCCACCAGGCACCCCCAAATTTCAGTCAGTTCAGAGGTAACATTTAGAAAAACTTTGTAGAAAATATAGACAAGTACAAAAATAAAAATTAGGAAAGCCAAAACAAAATCTGACATTCCACCTACAAGGTGCAATATCAAATTAAGAGTTAAAGAGAAGAAAAGAGAAGTGAAGAATTTATCAAAGAGATAATACAGGAAAATTTTCTAGCATGTAAGGACGAGTTTACAGACTGAAAAGGTCTACCAAGTATCCGGTGCAATGAATTAAAAAGGAGCCATAGGAAGATACACCTTCATAACTTCACAGAATACCAGAGATAAATAAAAGATCCTAAAGGCCTCCAGAGGGGAGGAAAAGGTCACAGGAGGATCAGAACGATAGGTTTCTAAAAAGGATCTCAGGAAGCCAGATCATTTCCTAAGCAAGATATAAAAAAGAACAAACCATAAAAGAATGACTGATAAATATGACCATACTAAAATAAGAACCTGTTTTCATTCACAAATACTAAACTCTGGAAACAAACCATAATTAGTAATATCCATTACTGACAAAGGATTAGTACCCAAAATAAATTTAAAAATTTCATGAATCTGTAAGATAAAGAGATAACCCAATAGAAAAAAAAAAGTGCCAAATACTTGGCACTTTATAAAGAGAAACTCAAATGGGCAATAAAAACATGAAAAAGTAACTTAACCTCAACAGTAAATTTTAAAAGATGCCCTATCACTCAGCAATTCCACTATGTATATACCCTAAAAACAGGGTGTATAGTTTGAACATTCACAGCAGAATTGCTTATAATGTCAAATAGACAAAAAAACAGCTCAAGTGTCTATCAACAGTTGAATAATACTCTTACAAAAGAATACAACAGTGCAAAATGAACTAGTTGTTTCAACACCAATGAATTTTACACAATATAGAATGAAAGAAATTGTTAACAGAAGATTACACATTCCATTTATGTTGTGTTCAAAAACAGGCACACTGAACAGTATACTCTCTAGGTTAGGGGTTGACAAACCAAGGCCTGCTGGCCAAATCCAGCCTCTGAATTTGGCTGGTATGGCCTATGAGCTAAAAGTGGTTTTTATGTTTTTAGCATGTGGCCCACAAGCCTAAAATATTTACTTTCTGGCCCTATTCTACAGAAAAAGTTTCCCAACCTGGAATGGTAAAATTATAAAAAAAGCAACGAAATTGTTATTGCAGTCAGGATGTTTCCTCTGACGGGGAGGAATAGGAGGAATCTTAAAAAGGGAGGGGAGACACATGGCACTGCTAAGATGTTGGTGATGTTCATTGTCCACAACTGTGGGTTGGGATTACAAGGGGAAATACACTTTATTATTCTTCTTTAAAAACGTATGTTATGTGTGAATCACACCTCACCAAATGGGAGAAGCCATCAACTATAAAATGCACCATTATATTATGTATTACTAAGAAAAACACTACTACTTAACCTACGGTAACGTTTAATTATAGATTTTCAAAGGTGGAAAAAATGTCTATCTTAAGGCTGATGAAATAACTATAACATTGCACAATTTTTTAAACAAGGGAAGACAAATACCTTCAAAATTCCATGGGAACATGATTTCTAAAACAGAACTCTACAGAAATAAGCTACTGATCCTATGTAAAAACAAAAACATTTTTGGAACACAAGATCTCAAGAAATTTATACTAAAAACCACTAATTCAGGAAGCTCAGGAAGATGTGACCCACCATAATAAAGAAAAGTAAAGTAAGAGTGAGGATCCAACAAAAGAAAGTAAGGAAAATTCTCAGGATGATGGTAAAGTCAAGTCCCAGCTATACAATTGTGCAGTAGGCCACTGAGAGTATAAGAAAGGAGAAATAATGGCAGTATACTATGAGGTTCAGTTATGGAAAAAAAATGGTAATATCAAGATGTGACTTACAATGATGGCATATCCTAATCTAACTGGCAGTGCTTTTTACTTTCTTTTTTTTTAAGACTTTATTTATTTATTTGAGAGAGAGTACAAGCAAGGGGGAGGGACAGAGGGACAAGTAGACTCCCTGTTAAGCAGGGAGCCTGACATGGGGGAGGGGTGTGTGGCTGATCTCAGGATTCTGAGATCATGACCTGAGCTGAAGGCTTAACCAAACTGAGCCATCCAGCTGCCCCTGCTTTTTACCTTTTTAGTGATACTAAATTAATAGGGCATCTTATAATTGATGGTATCCTAGATATGATGCAGTACAATATACAGGGAGGATAAGAAAAGTATGTTGGCTTAAGAGAGCTAAATCCTTAGGTTCTAAATGGAAAGTTAATAGACAACATCAAAAATTGGAAAGTCAAGAAATAAAGTATATTGGGAGCACGCAACTCTTGATCTTGGGGTCCTGAGTTCAACCCCACATTGGGTGGAGATGAAAGAAAAGCAAAGAGAAGAAAAAAGAAAAGTAGTAGCATAACCATGTTAGTTAGAAATATAGGGGGAAAACAGGAGAAAAAACTAGTTGAAATGGTTGCAGAGGAATACTATTTTTCACTATAAGCCTAGATGTATACTACCTGTATATACTATAAAAATAAAAACTGAATTAAGAAAAAAAGGGAAGAAAATGAGAAAAATATGTGGGTGTAAAGATTTAGCACAGGAAGAGGTCTACACTCAAAAATATTTTAGGAGGAGCACCTGGGTGGCTCAGTTGCTAAGTGTCTGCCTTCGGCTCAGGTCATGATCCCAGGGTCCTGGGATCGAGCCCCGCCATCGGGCTCCCTGCTTCACGGGAAGCCTGCTTCTCCCTCTCCCACTCCCTCTGCTTGTGTTCCCTCTCTTGCTGTGTCTCTCTCTGTCAAATAAATAAATAAAATCTAAAAAAAAAAAAAAAAATTTTAGGATGCGGTACCTATCCTAAAGGTTGATGTCCTAACTCTTTGATATCAACTCTCCATTATTTGAAAGCCTGAATTTACCAAACTTAGAATTCATTCATATCATTGACTAATTACAGGCACTTAAGTGGAAACAACACTTTCCACCAGCTTGCATTAATTGGTTCTACCAAACTGAGTTGGCTGACACCAAAGACATGCAAAAATGAAGAAACATTTTATTTTTTTAATTGGTTTAATTTTTATTTTATTTCTTTCTTTTTAATTAACATATAATGTATTATTTGTTTCAAGGGTACAGGTCTGTGATTCATTAGTCTTACACAACACCCAGCACTTTATTGGCCTGTGTAGCTTTATCATAAATCTTTTTATAATACTCAAAGCAAGCTGACAATCCCATGAGTAAAAACTATGATAGAAATACATATTAAGTGCAAATAAAATTTCAAATTATAACTCTGCAAACAAAGGCTATGGTCCCATAAGTAAAAGATTGATGCCTCAGTGTTTACCTTTTCTTTGTAGACACCTTTAACAACATCAGACATCCTACTCTCCAAAACAAGTTCACCTGGAGTTCTTGATGAACTTCCAGGTAAAGGAGGAAAATTTGAGGCTAGTAAGTCAAACTTTGGTGTTGGAGCCTTTGCTTCAGCTGATGAAGACTGCGGTCTCTAAAAGACACAAATCATAAAACAGGTCACATGCCAATCTCATTCCCTAATCCTGTACCACAGAAGCTGAAAGTTGTAAGGAAACAAACAAAACTCTACACTAATGCAAGAATTGTTTGTTCTCCTATAAATTCCTGGCTTCTCATCTCAGTTGAGCTCTCATTTTTTTATCAATCCTACTTACCTTTTGTCAACTTCCTCACCTGTTTCTTTTGCAAACTTTGCCACACTCCTTAAGCCTGCTAACCAAATCTCCACTATTTGCTAAATTTGTAATACTCCCTTCCAGAACAAAAATAAAAACCCCTATGTGACCTAAATTTGCCATGAGTTTTTCTCCTTTCATATAGTCTCAAAAGAACAGTATCTTTCCTTGAAAAATCTCCTGATCTGCCTTTCTGCCCACCACCCTCTACAAGCCTCACCTCTGTATTTATCACCACTAAAATTGCTTTGACAAGTCACCAATGCCTTCCACAATGCAAAATCTGACAGACTTTTTTTCCTAACCTCGCATAGCACCTGGCATGGTAAACATTCTTTCCTTTTGAGAACTCATTCCTCCCTTAGCTTCTGTGATACCTTTCTCTTGATTTTCAGATCTCACAATCAGGTGCTTGCGTCTCTCTACCTATTCCCTTTGACAGTTTTATAGTTTCTATGTGTTTCTATAGTTTCTACTCTTTTCACTTCCATACTCTCCCTGTGTGATAGTCACTATTCATGGCTTCAACTACTACCTATACGCAAACAACCTTTACAACAATCTTTTTCACTTTTGGTGACTGGCTACACACCACTAGAAATTTACCAAAACTCACTGAATTGTACACTTTCAATATTCTCAGCCCAGACCTTTACCTGAAACCTAGACATCCATTTGTCTATCAGCCTTCTCTGCTCAGATTTTGCTTGGATACTTCAAACAATATAATAACTAATCTCATTCTTTAGCCCAAAGCTACTATGCTGCCAAAGTTCCATTCTTGACCACTCTAAATCACTTACTCTACAGAGTCCCCTGAATGATTTCATCTACTTTTATGATTTCAATTACTTTGTGTAAGCTCACAAATCCTAAATTTTACCTCTAGCTAACATCTTCTTCCTGCACAAAGGCACTTCCATTCTGCCTTTCCTACTGGAAAGTGTGTTTGTCTCCTTTTTCTTCACCCCTTCAGTCCTCAATCCTCAAAATATTTTCAACATATTAAATGGACTTCAAAACTAATCTCTTCTCTCCTCAGTTGTTCAGGGCCACTTGAGGATTCATATGGACTGTTGCAATGGTATCGTTCTAAAAAAGCTGTTGCTATGTCATGGCTGCCCATGGTACAGAAAGCTATAAATAAAAAAACAAAACTATTTTAAAAGGTTCACAGTTTGCCCTAAGGACCATTCTGTGTGTTATAACGCAGTATGTTTTCTTCTTTGGAAATGCTTATCTTTTCACTACTTATATATGTAATATTTGTATATATATTATATGTAGCCTACATGCTGTATGTATAGTACACTTATATGTATATACAATTTAGAACTATAAAACTTTAATTTATAAGCACTTTTGTTAAGATTAGTGGATAGAAGAATAAGTAGTAGCTAGAAAATTGCCCGCCCCCTCAAGTAATGAGTTTCCAACACCATCCAGAGAGCTTTGTAAGTGAATGATAAACTTTATCAAGTTGGCAAAAAGTCATATATTTATTGGGCTATTGATAAATAGTAACTTTTGTTCAATGTCTGTCAGAGTGTAAATTGGCACAACCCCTACAGAAAGATGTTAAGCTGGCAGCAACTTACTGAATTGTGACCTAGAAATCCCATTTCTAAGGATTCTCCTTCAGGTGTTATTACACACATAGGAAAGAAGTTACCATAGCTACAAGACTGAAAGATTGAAACTACTTAAATGTCCATTAACAACATAATAAACTTTTCATTGAATATTTTCATTTTTTGATTTTTAAACTATGTGAATATATTAGGTATTCAAGTAATTTTTAAAAAACACAAGCAACACAGATCAAATCCCTAACTATACATGTGCTTTAAGGGTGGGGCATAGTGGTAGCAGTAGATATTTTAGGGTCAAAGCACAGGTTCTATTTACCTTTGTCTAATACTATAATCAATAAGACAAAAACCTGGAAAGACCGACCACAAGCCAATGCCATACTAAATCACAAAAGAAAAAAATAAATAAATAGATGTAATAAAACTATGTAAAAAAAACTTACCTGGACTCTCTCATCTTCTCGTCGTCTTCGACCTCTGAAAAGAGTTCTCCTTTTAACAACGATAAAAAAGGTGGGGATGATGGGAGGGACAACTCATAAGTTTCTTCAAATATATAATACACTCTATCAAAGATGGGTGAATTTCTAGTTTAACTAACTATATTTTCTATATCTCCACTATTAAGAGATGAATATATATTCTTCTGAAGGGATCCTAAACTAATCTACAAAAACTTCATCTACAACACCACCACCACCACTAAATAAGTTGGGCCATTTTTATTAAGCAGTGTTCCTTCCACACCAGAAGTATATCAGGGTTTTTTGTTTCATTCGAGCAGAGGAGGCAATAAGGTATAATCCCATTTCCATAGTTAAGAAGTTGTAAGAAATTAAACTAGAATGCAGATAGGATCTTATCTTTCTAAGCTATTCTTTCCTCAGTGAACCATAAAGAACTTCAGAGTAACTTTATGAACCTCTGACTCAGAGCTATATTCTATATGGGCACTATAAATTTCTAAATAATTATGAAAACTATTAACCCATATTATGTGAACACTGTATTCAATTAGTAAAACCATACACCAATAGTTAAAACAAAATAATCACTAGGTCTTCAAATATTCACATTACGAGCAAAGAATTTTCATATACCTTATCCATATTTATTACCCTATTTCCTTACCTGCCCCTACCATAGTCCCCATTCTGTTCCATCTGTATAGGAGGAGTTTCTTTTGGAAGGTAGCTTTGCTCCTGATGCCCTGTTACTGTAGGATTATGCCGTTCAGTTGGAAAGTTCCTTGAACCAGATCTGTTTAATGGTCCATCCCCCAATGACACAGAGCCCTCTGTCGAGTGTTCTGAACCACTCGATGACCTAAAATGAGGCTTCACACTATAAGAAATATAAGATCACATACATGAGAGGATAAATCAAGACAGACAAAATCTTTCCCCTTAATGGTAAAAACTCTATTTAATGGGACAAGCTAAAAATTGCCTTCTACTGTATTCTGATTTTCCACAAATTAAATTACACATAAAAGTGTCACATTATAAAAATGTAAACTCTTTTATGTCTCAGATTTTTACATTTAAAAAAGTTGTTTGGGGGCGCCTGGGTGGCTCAGCTGTTAAGCGTCTGCCTTCAGCTCAGGTCATGGTCCCAGGGTCCTGGGATCGAGCCCCGCATCGGGCTCCCTGCTCTGCAGGAAGCCTGCTTCTCCCTCCCCCACTCCCCCTGCTTGTGTTCCCTCTCTCGCTGTGTCCCTGTCAAATAAATAAATAAAATCTTTAAAAAAATAAAAAAGTTGTTTGGAGAGATTTGGGGTAAAATCCAAAGTTCTTCAAGATAAAGCTACTTCTATTTCAATACTCAAAATACAACTAGGATTTTAGCTAATTTAACACCAGTTGCAGTCTTGACACGCCCGAATCAGCCAGGCTTTAAGCTTATTAATGAATTTATGCCATACATTCTCAATGGGGCAACATCACCCCCAGTGGGAGTAAAAAAGGTTCAAGGCAGGGGTGGGGTGGGGTGGGGCCGAGAAGGAACAAAAAAAAATCCCAATCTTACTCCTTTTATGCACAGAGCACAGATATACATACATTACATAAATACATATACAATATCTCCAGTACTAAATTTTCATAGGGAAAAATTGGCGGGGGATGTCTAAAAAGGCTCTCTAGGGGAGTGACAATGAAAACCAGAGAAACAGTGCAATATATTAAAATCCCAGCTTCTTTTTAAATTAATTGTTCAAAGATCCTATGTGAAAAAAAGCTAGGAAAATATAATGCAACTAATAGCCTGGCATGGCTTCATGAATTAGGTATAGAATCTAGTAAAAACAAACAAAAAACCCCAGTAAGTACGAACAAGGGTAGCTTTTATCTTGGATGATGGGTATAAGCACCCAACTCTCTAACAATGTATAAGCAGATGAAGCTAGGGTAGGGGTAAAGGAGAGGCTACAGTTTAACCAACAGTGAAAACAAAGTAAGCCCAACCAACTAAGGATCTTGGTTCTGTAACAGATTATACAAGTATGAGATTTATATTTGGCCCCTTATTTGTAGTTTAAAAATTCCATTTTTACAGCCCGTTTTCATGGTTACAAATTTATATCAATAAACACATTGCCAATTCCTGGTTCTCTGAATTTGGATTTAAAACTTCAAAATAATTATAAAGCCCAACAATTTAACATTAATTCCAACATCTCTGGCTACCCTATTCTTTATAGAAAACAAAAAAATGAGGTTACTGCCATTAAAACTTAAATATAAAAACCAGGTGACAAAGTTGTGTTGAGTTTCATTAAGATTATATGAAATAATTACTTTACGTCACAAAGTAGATTTTTTATTTTATTTTTTTGCTTGTTTGTTTTAAGATTTTTATTTATTTGACAGAAAGACAGAGCCAGAGAGCTCAAGCGGGGGAGGGGGGAATGGCAGAGGGAGAGGGAGAAGCAGGCTCCCCCATGAGCAGGGAGCCTAACGTGAGGCTTGATCCCAGGATCCCGGGCTCACGACCTGAGCTGAAGGCAGACACTTAATCAACTGAGCCACCCAGGCGCCCCACAAAATAGATTTCTAATAGCAATGAAAATTATAGAATGTCAACACAGAGCATTTTCAAAATATTTTTATTAGCCATCATATCTGAAAATGACCTCATGAGGTAGATACGCTGTTTATCTGTTCAGAAACTATCATTCGCCTAAATTTTCTCATTGCATTTCAATATACCTAACAGGTAAGTTACTGGGTTTAAACAGCCCTCAGATCTCATAATCTTACCCTTCACTGAGAGGGACTTACGATCTCAGTCCAGGCAAAAGAAAAAAAAAAAAAAAAAAGCTAAGAGAGATAAGTGATAAAAGATGGAAAGGAAGAAGTAAAGTGACAGAAAGAGAAAGTATGAAAGGTAGAAAAATGCCCAGACTTCTGAAAGTTAGTCCTAGTCTCTCTAAGTAGGTCTGGTGATCATCACTGGGCTGTTACAAGGTTCATATAATAAACTACAAAAGTACTTCCTAAAAGTTACTTTCTCCTTGACTAATAACTTCAAATAAATAAATAAATAAAAATAAAGGTCTGGAAGTGGTCACTTTTTAGAAGAAAAGAAACAAGGATTAAGGTCTTTCAAAAAGCTCCCAGTTTCATCTGTAATATTTGCATTTTATAAGAAGAAAAAACTCATGTATAATTTTTGTAACTAAAATTAAAAACTTGCACTGGTCAAACATATGAAAAAGGATTGTACATGAATGGTTTTGAATAACAAGCAAAATTATACTAAACCTGCCTTGTACCTTCAAAAGCACAGGCACACCTCCTTATAAGTAAGGATGACTGGACTGTCATTCTTGGCTTTCTTATTGTGATTTCAACCTTTTCACCAAGAAAGCACAGCAAACAAAAACAAGTGACAATAAAGGAACACCATGAACCCATTTAATACATTTTTTAGTCAAGAATCTGCAAACCACCAGTACTTTTACTTATTAAAAACTGCTTTTAGTCTACCTTATAAGAAAGATGTATATTCTACTTAACTGTTTAAAGCAAAATTCACTCTTTAAAAAAAAAAACAAAACGGTGAAATCAATATGTATTATACGTATTTCTACAAAGCTACTCTTTCTAATCAGGGAAATCTGTATTTTCTAACAAGGGAAGTTGCAAGCTGTCATTTACTCTAATTAAATTATTTTTAAGAGAAAACTTCACCAGCTATGGTAGAGGAAAGGAAACGTTCTAATCTCAGGTCTGCTGATAATAACTAGCCATGTAACCCTAGCAAGACTTTTGTCCTCTTCGGCTTTCACTTTCTTCAGCTGTAAAATGAGTTAAAACTACACCATAATAAAGGTCTTTCCAGATTTAAACACCATTCTATGTGCTCATGGAAATTAATCTTTTTGAACAACAGGACTGGGATTAAAGGACAATGTGTGAGGCTCCCTGTAACTTCTACTCATATGTCCTAGCAATACCTGAATTGTGCAGTTGCTACTTTATTACCAAACTAAGAATCACCTACAAGAGCAAATAATCCTTTCATTTATGAAGAATCCTTCATCCTTGTAATATGAAGAGATCACATTTGAAACTTCATAAAGCAGTAAGAATGTATATGTAGTAAAATGTTTGTAACACTTAAAAATGATCTTCAAATGCTTTAACCAATTTTGTCAGTTAAATAAGTACAAAAAATTGTGACAACAGAGGATGGTACACATGAATGCTTCCAGAATCCACTGAGAAGAATATTTAATACCATGAGGCTTCTTTCTCCAGTGAAGCATGTTTCAGGTAAACCTTACAAAAAAGAATTAAGTTCCTAGAAGTCATTTTAGAAGAACATACCCCATGTGGTCTTCTTGCCAAAAAGAACCAACTGGGAGAATGAACTATGGCAAGGGAAAATCACTGAAGAAATCATTTAAAAAGCCAAAAACCCAAACCTAGGAGACTCACAAAATAAGCAAACAAAAAACAATAAATGTGAAACTCTTAAATAAATCTAAGCCACTATATAAGCCCTTTTTTCTTTGGATACTCATACTTTCAAAAGCCATAATATATACCAAATTATTGAGATTATCAATTGATGTTTACATAAAAAGAGTTAACACTTAAGAGACTTACCTTTTTATATGATAGCAAATAGTTTCCAGAGTTCTCAATAATTTATTTAGAACACCGTTTTTGAAGTATAGGCTTTGAAGTCAAACTGGGCTCAAATTTTGGCTCTCCCAGTTACTAGCTACATGCTCTTAGACACGATATTTAACCTTTTATGTTTCAATTTCCTCATCTTAAATAGATATAACTATCTTATAGGGTTATGAAAACTGATAAAATATGTAAAGCCCTTAAAACAAAGTTTTGGACATTAATGTTCAATAAATGGTAGCTATTGTCTAAACACTATAGTTCACGGAAATCATTTCAAAAGTCAATTTTCAAAAATCCTAAGCAACTCATTTTTCCAGCATTCAATACTCAAATCAGCTAACATTTCTATCCTCATTCTCTAAAATGTTACCTATTTAACACACTAAAAAACTCTCTCATTCTCTAAAATGTTACCTATTTAACACACTAAATGGTATTTAAACACCAGATCTTATGTTACTATCATAAAATAATTTTCTATTATCTTTATTATTAAAAAGTCAGTATGTACAATCTTAGTTCTAAATCTTTTTTATACAAATTATCCACTATGAGGTCAAAGTGTGCTTATTAATTCTAGAGTAAATGACTTAAGCTTTTTACTAAGATTTATAAATAAGCATTGTGACTACCACAGTAATTCTTCAAGAACTACTAGGAATTGTGTACAATAAACTCCACTGTTTTGTTTTTTGTTTTTGTTTTTATGTACGCTCCATGCTGGGCATGGAGCACAATGCCTGGGCTTGAATTCATGACCCGAGGATCAAGACCTGAGCCGAAATCAAGAGGTGGATGCTTAACTGACTGAGCCATCCTGGCACCCCTATTCCACTATGATTGTTATCTTACCGATTTTTTTGGAATGGTCGAGGCATATTCACAGCAGCAGCATTTGTTTTATAAGATCCTGGTGCATTAAAGCCATTCACAAAACTACCATTGGGAAAGGGAGCCTAAAAGAAAATGTGATGTTTAAAAACAATTAATGAAAAGGGCAAAACCTAGTGTGAAGGCTGTAAGAAACTCCTGATGAACTAACCTAGCATCAAATTTTTTTAAAGATTTTTTATTTTTAAGTAATCTCTACACTCAACATGAGGCTTGAACTCACGACCCCAAGCTCAAGAGTCGCATGCTCCACTCAGGATCCCCCTCAATTTCTTTTATAAGGCAAAAATAATTTTAAGCATTTTACTTACTTTTGTAATACTCACTTCAAATATCACTTGATTTACAGAAGGAATCATTAGGTCATTACTTAATAAAGTACATTTCTCTCTGAAAAAGTTGAACTGAAAACATTTTAAACTAATCAGGACTTACCCACTCTCTTATTTTAATTCATTCAGCAAAATCTAAAGAATAAAATTATAGGAACCAATAGCTCAACTCTTAGTCACATGGGGATTAGGTATCTTTATCACTACTTAAAAGCCCGAAAGAAACCAGTATCAACACAAAACAAAATAAACTACTCTAGCTGATTTCTTCAAATTTCAGCTTGAGTGAAAAATTTTATAATTCTGTAAGGATCTCACTTACCAGTGGTGTTTCAAAGTAAGGTGCAGGATTTGGTGACCAAGACTGAGGCACAATACTATAGACCGAGTACTGTTGGTGAGGATTATATACAGGCTGCATAAAAACTGGTGAGGCATACTGTGCTTGAGTTTGAATGGGCTGACTATACATACTAGAATCCATTAATCGATAACCATTCTTAGCAAAAAATGTATTGATGGCTTTTATCCTTGCCTAGAAGAAAGAGAAACAAATTATAATGAAGGACTGTATGTCTTCACAAATATATTTAATTTACATTTTAAACATATTTTACATGACTATGTTATTTCTGCCTACTATACAGTCAGTAGAGCAAAAGGAAATGACTGATAGCTTTAAATTATTTTAAAACTTCTGCATGGCTAATACAACAATGAACAAAGTAAAACCACAAAGTCAAAATAGTAAAACTAACTGCAACTTATCACAGACAAGGGAGCAAATATTCCTAATATACAAATTCTAAAAAAAAAAAGATAAAAAAATGTGTTAGAGAAATGAACAGAGTTCACAGAGAAAAGAAAGGCAAATGGCTCTTAAATGTGAAAAGATGCTAAACCTTGCTTATAGGAGAAATGAGATTAAAAATGGAATTAACATTTCTCACTTACAGGATTGCCAAAAATCCCAAAATTTGACAACATACTTTGTTGATAAGGTTGTGGCAAAATATACTGATGATGGGAATGTAAAACAGCACAACCCTTATAAACAAAAACTTAGCAATATCTTCCAAAAATCATATATGCATTTATCACATTCTCATCAATCCCACTTCAAGGAATCTTTTCCAAATACACACTGAACAAAAAGAAGTTTTAAAAAAAGGATGCACGTGGCTGTTCACTGACACTAACTATAATAGGAAGGGGGAAAAAGCTATCCACAACACACACACACACACAACACACACTGAACAGTCCATCAATGGTTGAATACACTATATTACATCCACACAATTGAGTATCATGCAGATGTAAACTGAGGAACTGCTCTAAGTACTACTATGGAGTGATTTCCAGAATACATTATTGTTTAAAAAAAAAAAGAGGTAAAGCAAGGAGGATAAGAATAGGTATAAGTAAGCTACTGTTTAGCTAAGTCAGATAACGATATAAGATATACTTGCATTCACACATATATATGTGTATGTATTTAATATACTGTTGTATTTTTTTTCAAAGATTTTATTTATTTATTTGACAGACAGAGACACAGTGAGTGTGGGAACACAAGCAGGGGGAATGGGAGAGGGAGAAGCAGGCTTGGAGCAGGAAGCCCAACCTGGGGCTAGATCCCAGGACTCTGGGATCACGACCTGATCTGAAGGCAAATGCTTAACCAACTGAGCCACCTAGGCGCCCCTCATATACTGTTTTACTTTTAAACCATACACATTTTGAAAATAAAATTTAAAAAATCAATTGTAAAAGTTAAAAGCAAAATTAACCTAAATGTGCATCTGTGTTATATTAGTAATGTAACAGAGAAATCCTAAGTGATTTTGAGCCATAATAAAATCAACTGTTATGAATGTTCCTTAGGAATAAACTACAAGGCAAAGTATAGCAAAAAATTTCTTAGTTTGTTTCCAGAGTTATATTCCTATTGGTATTGTTATTCTGATACTTTTGCATGTGATTATGGGATACAGCAAATCAGTAATTATACTGGGGTCACTGAGATCTGAGATTTTCACATGAGAGAAAGAAGACACAGATGTGAGATCGAAGAAGTGAAAAGCATGTAGCCTGAATTTAAATTGGAAGCCTCAGTATAAACTCATGATATATTTTTGTTAAAAACAAACAAACACACACCTATTTCATAGCTCTGACCAATGAATGGCTTTTAAACAATGACCACACACAAGAACTCCTGTGCCTAGCCAGTGGGCTGCAAATTATCAGCTCCCCATAAAAAGCAAAGTGGGAATTCTGGAGACTTGACTGACCCCAGGCCTCTGACACAAAATGTACAAAACACTGGAACATCTTATCACACGAGGGAGCAAGCAAACCACTGAAAATTACTAAGGCTGTGACAAAAGGCCTCGTAAGTTAACTCAAAAGAGCCCACAATGCATTAATAAGGACAACAAACACACCAATATGTTTAGATACCCAACAACAAAAAATACTGAAATGGTCATTTTTGAAGGTTCTTAGGGAACCAACACATTATTTTCAAAAACTGGTAATAAAAGCTAGAACCAAGCATTTATCATGCATTCCATATATGAGCTGTACCTCAGGGTAATAAAGATGATGGCAAGCTTCCCTTTATAGAAGCCCTTCAACTAATAAATGGAAAAAAAGAAAGCCTGAAAATAGCACCTCTTTGCAGCCTTTAATTAATAGATTTAGTCAATGATCAGTAGCACCTAGCATAAAAGAGAGACAGACACAAAAACATACAGGCTTTTTGTTCTCTCTCTGCTGTTCCCAAATCAAACCAAATTTTGACCAAGCCTCTAAATCTAGCTACCAATTTGCATGAAGTACAGGAGACAGAGGATCATGCTAAACTACACTAAAAAATATAATTAGCCAATTCAAAACTGGGCAAAGGACTTGAATAGACATTTCTCCAAAGATGATATATAAGGAAGGAAATTCTGCAATATGCTACATGGATAAACCTTGAAGACATTGTTAAGTGACATAAACCGGTCACAAAGAAACAAATACTGTATGATTTCATTTATATGAAGTAATGAGAGTAGTCAAAAATCATAGACTAGGAAGAATAATGGTGGTTGTCAGGGGCTAGAAGGAGGGGAGAATGGGGAGTTATTGTTTAATAGGTACAGAATTTCAGTTTTATAAGATGAAGAAAGTTAACGTGAATGGATGGTGGTGAATGTGTTTAGTACAACTGCATTATATACTTAAAAGATGGTAAGTTTTATATATGTGTATTTTAACACAATAAAAAATATACCTAGAAAATGAGAAACTCTGTAAAACAAATAACTTAGTTATTTCAACAACATATTTTCAAAAGAAAAAATAAGTAAAGGATGAAACTACAGATATAAACAAAGAAAAAAGACGAAAAAATAAGAATCAGGAAAATGTGATATTATAGCTATGATTTTTAAAAAATCCCTCTTTCAGAGCTACTAAAACTAGTTTATTTACAGATAAAATTAAGTTTCAAATTTGCTTCAAAATAACTGGGGGCATGGAGAAATGGGTAGGAATATGGATGAAGCAAGACCGGCCATGCTCTACAAACTGTTAAAACTGGCTGATGGGATTCTCAGTGATTGATTATACTATTTTCTCCACTTTTATATATATCTGAAATTTCCTATACTAAGTTTAAAAAAAAAAGGGGAAAGAAAGCAATGCTCTAAAACTTAGTAAGTCAGACCATTTGTTTACATATTACCTGTGGCTCCTTTTGTGCCATAATGGCAAGAATTGAGTAGTTACAACAGATTTCATGATTGGTAAAATCTACAACGTTAACTTTGTGGTCCTTTAAACATTTTTTTTTTTTTTTAAGATTTTATTTATTTATTTATTTGAGAGAGAGAGAGTGAGAGAGAGAGCGCAAGAGGGGGTAGGGTTAGAGGGAGAAGCAGACTCCGCGCCGAGCAGGGAGCCCAATGTGGGACTCGATCCCGGGACTCCGGGATCATGACCTGAGCCGAAGGCAGTCGCTCAACCAACTGAGCCACCCAGGCGCCCCACTTTCTGGTCCTTTAAAGAAAAAGTTTACTGACCTTTGTAAAAGAACTAAATAAAACAGCAGCTCTTTCTGCTCAAGGGTCCTGTCCCTGTGCTATAATAAAACCACCTATTTGCATCAAACAAACAAAAAACCCTAAAACAGATGTAAGAGGGTTAGATTAGGAATCATCAGCCTCACTAACTTGTTAGGAATATCAAGTGAAATAATGCATTTTAAAGCATAAAAACATGACTTTAACAAATGAATGAAAGATATATTTTATGGTCCTTATAAGTCAGGAATTCTCCTTCCCTCAAATTGTAACGAATCAAACAATAAGAAATCCATAATGGCCAATCTTGAAAAATCCTTAAAATATCAAATTGACTTTAATATGACCTAAAAAATTTTTAGCTGTTGCTTTTACTAAAGTAATGTCATACGCTGTAGTTTACCTAAATCTTAATATATCCCATAAGAAACTAAAACCAAGTAAGTAACATTATTTTTTGAATGTGGTCCATTATCAAGAAAATAGTAGCCCAAAGAAACAGACTCCAAGATAACCAGGTACTGGAAACAGCAGACTAAGATTTTAATCCGGCCATTACGAATATATATGGATTAAGAGAAAACTGTGTTCTTAAGGAGTTGAACAAAAAGGGGAATCTCAGCAGAGGGGAAATATTTTTAAAACTGGAAGTTCCATGTGCACCTGGGTGGCTCAGTTGGTTAAGCGACTGCCTTCGGCTCAGGTCATGATCCTGGAGTCCCGGGATCGAGTCCCGCATCGGGCTCCCTAATCAGCAGGGAGTCTGCTTCTCCCTCTCTCGCTCCCCCCTCTTGTGCTCTCTCTCAAATAAATAAATAAAATCTTTAAAAAACAAAACAAAACAAAAAAACCTGGAAGTTCCAGAATACAACTTGAAGATGAATAGAAATTATCCATAGAAATTATCCAATCCAAAGAAGAAAAAAAGAGATTGAAGAAAAATGAACAAAAAAATCTCAGTGACACCAAGCAGTCCAATGTATGTGTAATTGTGGAGTCTCAAAAGGAGGGGAGAGAAGTCAGGCAGAAATTCTTTTTAAAGAACTGGTAGTTGAAAATCCCCCCCATCCAGGAGACAAACATCAATGTGCAAAGCCAAGAAGTTTAGCACATACCAAGCAGGATATAAAAAACCCGTACCTTGAAACACAATAGTCAATCTACTGAAAACCAAACATAAAACAAAAAAATATCTTGACAGCAGGCAAAAAAGACCACATTATATAAAGAGAGTAACAATAATGCCTCGCCAGAAACAATAGAGGCCAGGAGACAACAGAGTATCTTTTTTATTTTATTTTATTTTATTTATTTGACAGAGAGAGAGACAGCGGAAGAGGGAACACAAGCAGGGGGAGTGGGAGAGGGAGAAGCAGGCTTCCCGCGGAGCAGGCAGCCCAATGTGGGGCTTGATCCCAGAACCCTGGGATCATGACCTGAGCCGAAGGCAAGACGCTTAACGACAGCCAGCCAGGCGCCCCGACAACAAAATATCTTAAAAGGAAAGAAAAAATTAGAACTATCAATCTAAAATTCCATATCCATGGAAAATACCCATCAAAAATGAGTATGAAATATAGGACAGTTTTAAGATAAGTAGAAACTAAGAAAATTCATCACTGGTAGGCACTGTAAGAAACATCAAATGAAATTCTTTAGGCTGAAAGAACTAATACCAGACAGACCTCATCTACAGGAGGAAGAGCAATAAAAAAAGCTTTCCTGCTTAATTACCAGAGAAAAAAGATGATGAAATGGAAGCAGTTTACCTCAGCTCATATAATAAAAGCTCTACGGGACTCTTCCAGAAGCATATCTTTAGGCCAAAGTCTGCAAGGACTCTTGAACTTGGATATCCATTGCACAAGAGTCTGAATTCTCCCAAATTATCATGGGTAATTTTAGAATCATGGCCATTATATAATTTGCCAATTAATTGTGCACAAAGATATTTTAATAAAATATAGCATTATGGTTTCCTATAATAAGTTTATAAGTATTTAAAATTTTTGTGAAAAATTTAGATAACTGATTCAGAAGAAAACAGTAACACAGCAGATTCCTTATACACAACAGACAAAACCTAAGAGAGAAAAGTTTAAGGTCTAAATAGGAGTTTATTATTTAAAGGCGTTTAAAAAAAATCAATTTAATTTCACATATTTTAAAAAAACAACTTTAAAATAAAAGTAACTCTCCATTAAAAGATCACTTTTCTTAGGTTAAGAACAGAATTACTAATATTTCCATTTTGTATTTGTATACATTGTACCTATAAAGCAGAAATCAATATATAGTAAATTAATTTACCTCATCAAAGAATAATAAGTAGTAAATAAGTCATGTTAAAATGCTGCAAGAACTGTTTTTTGTTTTTTTGTTTTTTTACTTTTAATACAATATGCTTTATAGATTCAGGAGAAGAATTACAAACAGATCCTGTATTAGATAAGGTGGACTAAATTAATGCAACAAATACACAAAAAATTTAAAAGGCCCGAACACACAAAAATGATATTTCTCTTAATAATAAATTTGACAAAACAGGCAAAGACTTATACACTGAAAACTAGAAGGCAATGCTCAGAAACCAAAGCCTAAATAAATGACGAGAGATACCACGTTAGAAGATTAAATATTATGAAGGTGGCAATTCTCCCCAACTAGAGTCGATGAAATCCCAATCAAAATCCCAACAAGCGTTTCTGTAAAACTGACACACTCATTTGAAAATTTATGTGGAAATGTTAAGGACCTGGAATACCTAAAGTAATTTTGGAAAGTCAAAACAAATTTGAGAACTTAGACATTACCCAATCTTATATAACTTTTTATAAAGCTACAGTAATCAAGACATTAGGGAACTGATTTAAAGATAAACATACAGATCAATGGAACAGAACAGAGTCCACAAATACACCAAAGCATATATGATCAACAAAGAGTCAACAAAGTAACCAAGAGTCTTTTCAACAGATAATGTTGGAACAAATGTACATATATTTTAAAAAAGAACCCTGACTCTTCACAACACACAGAAGAAACTTGGAAGTAGATCATAAAATCTAAATGTGAGTATAATCTTAATGTTAAAATATAATACTTCCAGAAGAAATCATAAAAGAAAATATTCATGAGCCTAGAAGACACTGATTTCAGATAAGACAAAAATAATGAACCCTAAAAGAAAAGTGAGATAAAAACAGACTTTATTAGGGGCACCTGGGTGGCTCAGTCAGTTAAGCGTCTGCCTTTGGCTCAGGTCATGATCTCAGGGTCCTAGGATTGAGCCCCGCATCGAGCCCTGCATCGGGTCCCCTGCTCGTGCTTGCTCTCTAAATAAATAAATAAAATCTTAAAAACAGACTTTATTAAAATTAAAAAACTTCTAAAATTTTTTTAAAACTTCTGCTCTTTGGTCAATTAATTTTTGACAAAGGAGGCAAGAATATACAATGGGGAAAAGACAGTCTCTTCAATAAACAGTGTTGGGAAAACTACATGCAAAAGCATGAAACTGGACCACTTTTTAATTTTTAATTTTAATTTTTTTTAAGATTTTATTTATTTGACAGAGAGAGACACAGCGAGAGAGGGAACACAAGCAGGAAGAGTGGGAGGGGGAGAAGCAGGCTTCCCGCGAGCGGGGAGCCTGATCTGGAGCTCGATCCCAGGACCCTGAGGACCTGTGCCGAAGGCAGACGCTTAACGACTGAGACACCCAGGGGTCCCTGGACCACTTTTTTATACCCTATACAAAAATAAACTCAAAATAGATTAAAGACTCAAATATAAGACCAGAAACCATAAAACTCCTAGAAGAAAACAAAGGCAATTAGCTCTTTAACATCAGTATTAGCAATATTTTTTTGGATGTGTCTCCTCAGGAAACAAAAGCAAAAATAAACAAATGGGACTATTTCAAACTACAAAGCTTTTGCACAGTAAAGGAAACCTTATCAACCAAATGGAAAGGCAACCTACTGAATGGGAGAAGGTATCTGCAAATGATAAAAATGATAAGGGATTAATATCCAAATTATATAAATAACTCACACAACTCAAAACCCAAACAATCCAATTTAAAACATGGGCAGAGGACCTGAAGAGACATTTCTCCAAAGAAGACATACAGATGGCCAAAAGACACATGAAAAGATGCTCAACATCACTAACCATCAGGTAAATGCAAATCAAAATCACAAAGAGGTATCTCCTCACACTTGTCACCAGGCTATATTTTAAAAAAAAGAAAAGAAAAAAGGAAGTAACAAATGTTGGTGAGAATATGGGAAAAAGGGCACCCTCTGTGCACTGCTGGTGGGAATACAAAATGATGCAGCCACTATGGAAAAAATATGAAGGTTTCTTGGGACACCTAGGTGGCTCAGTCAGTCAAGTGTCTGCTTTCGGCTCAGGTTATGATCCCAGAGTCCTGGGATCGAGTTCCGCATCAGGCTCCCTGCTCAGTGGAGAGCCTGCTTCTCCCTCTGCCTGCCACTCCCCCTGCTTGTGCTCTCTGACAAATAAATAAATAAAATCTAAAAAAAGTATGAAAAAAGTATCAAAAAATTAAAAATACATCTACCATGATCCAGCAATTCCACTTCTCGGTACTTATTCAAAGAAAACAAAAATGCTAACTTGAAAAAACACACACATCCCTATGTCCACTGTAGCCTTACTTACAACAGCCAAGATATGAAAGCAACCTAAGTGTCCATCGATAGACGAATGGATAATGATGTGGTACACACACAAACATACACAAATATCAGCTATAAAAAAGAACGAAATCTTGCCATTTGCCACATCGATATTATGCTAAGTGAAATAAGTCAGACAGGAAAAAACAAATACTGGTTGATTTTACTTACAGGTGGAATCTAAAAAACAATACAAATGAAACAGAAACAAACTCATGTAGTCAGAGAAAAATCTGGTGGTTGCCAAGGGGCAGGGGTGACCGGGTGGAAGGATGGACAAAAGGGGAAAATTAAAAGGTTCAAATTTCATTATAAAATAAGTTGTGGGGATGTAATGTATACATAGAGAATATAGTTAATAATATTGTAACAACTTTGTATGGTGACATATGGTAGCTTGGTTTATGATGGTCATCAATTCCTATGTATATAAATGTTGAATCACTATGTAGGACACCTGAAACTAATATAATATTGTACATCAACTACATTTCCATTAAAACAACAATAACAAAAACCTCTAAAACTTCTGCTCTTCAAATATGCACTGTTGAGAAAACAAGAAGGCAAATCACAGGCTAGGGGCAATAGATTTGAAATACAAACATACCTGACAAAGAACTTACATCCAGAATATATAAAGAACTCTTATAATTCAATAATAAGACCAACACATTTTTTTAAATAGAAAGAAGATTCAAAAAGTGACTAGATAATCAAACTAAGTATATTTCTACTATTTGGCAATAAAAAAGAATGTACTACCAATACATGCAACAATATGGTTCACTAAAAATAATGGTGAGTGAAAGAAGTCCAGCACAAAAGAGAATATACTGTATGGTTTCATTCATATGAAAACTCCAGAAAAGACAAATCTATAGCTGCAGAAAGCAGATCAGTGATTGCCTAGATTGGTGGTTGGGGATGGTGGGAGAGACTGAGAAAAAACCAATGCACAAGGTTCCCAAAACTAATAAAAATGTATGCCTTAAAACAAATATACCCTATTGTATGCAAAAGTTGCATAAAAACTAAAGTTTTTATGTTGTAAAGTTGATTAAAAAACTAAAATATTTTTTTCTGAGAGGACCTTAGCTAAACTAGACTCAAAATCCAAAGGCATAAAGAAAAAGATTCATCAATTTTATAATCTTGCTATAAAAAATAAATTTCCACAGAAGTACCACTAACACAATAGTCATATCTGATAAGACTAATCACCTCTAAAAACTTATATAATCACAAATCATTAATGAACTCTTAACAGAAAAACAGCCAGAGGGGCGCCTGGGTGGCTCAGTCGTTAAGCGTCTGCCTTCAGCTCAGGTCATGATCCCAGGGTCCTGGGATCGAGCCCCGCATCGGGCTCCCTGCTCAGCGGGAAGCCTGCTTCTCCCTCTCCCACTCCCCCTGCTTGTGTTCCCTCTCTCGCTATGTCTCTCTTTGTCAAATAAATTTTAAAAAAATTAAAAAAAAAAAAAAAAGAAAAAGAAAAACAGCCAGAAACATAAGTAGAAAAATCAGAGAATCAACCACAAGAAATTTCAAAGAAATCAAAAATACTAATATGAATTTAAGTTAGTTCTATGTATTAAGTAAAGGCATACACTACTCTTCAACATAGCAATTTCATTTCTAGGAATTTACCCTAAAATTATATTTGCATATACAGACCAAAAAAAAGTATAAAAATTGCAGAATAGTGTCTAATACTTAGAATATCTAGTTCTCAACAAAAAATTACAGAACACACAGAGAAATAGAGAACTATGGACCATTCACAGGAAGAACAGAATTTGATAGAAACCATCCTAAGTAAGCCCAGACATTGGAATTACTGGTCAAAGATGTTAAATCAACTATCTTAAATATGCTTAATGAGCTAATGGAAAGCATGGACAAACCTAAGAGTAATCAGGAAAAAGACATATGAACAAAACAATGTAAAGGAAATCAGTAGGCCTATCCTACGAGAAATATTACTGGGAGTTATTCAGGGTGAAATAAAGATAGCAGAGAGTAACTAAAAGCCGTAAGAAGAAATAACACTGATAAGGATAATTACATAGGTAAATACAAAAGAAAATATTATTATACTTTTGGTATACAATTCCTCTTTTTCCTTATCAGATTTAAAAGAGAAATGAATAAAACAGAGAAGTATAGAAGCAGAGTATTTGTATACTACTGGAACTAAGCTGGTATTATTCACATGAGGTTGTTATAAATTTAATCCTCACCAAGACAACCATACACACACACACACACACACACACACACTATATATTTAAAAATACATAGAACAGGAAAGAAGGAAATCAGAATTGGAAATCAAAAAGGCAACAATAGAAAAAATTTGAGGTGGGGGGCACTTGGGTGGCACAGTCCTTTAAGCGTCTGCCTTCAGCTCAGGTCATCATCTCAGGTCACGATCCCCGTGTTGTGCTCCCTACTCAGCAGAGTCTGCTTCTCCCTCTCCCTCTGCCTCCCCTCCCCCTCCTCGTGCTCTCTCTCAAATAATCTTAAAGAAAAATTGAGGGGAAGACAGAAAACCCATGAAAGACATACAGAAAACAAAAACAAATACCAAAAGTGGAAGAAGTATCTTTCATTATCAGTAATTATTTTAATGTAAATGAATTAAACTCTCCTATTCAAATGCAGAGACTGGCAGATTGAATTAAAAAGCAGGGTCCATCTATATGCTATCTATAACAGATTCATTTTAAATTCAAAGACACTGAAAGTAACAGGATGGAAAAGGACATTCCAAGCAAATAGTAACCAAAATACATCTAAGACGGCTATACAGTTGACCCTTTCAACAACACAGGTTTGAACAGCATTTGTCTACTTATATGCAGATGTTTTCAATAAATACAGTACAGTACTGTAAATGTACTTTTCCTTTATTTTTTTAAAGATTTTTATTTATGTATTTATTTTTTTGAAGATTTATTTATATGACAGAGAGAAAGCACAAGCAGGGGGAACAGCAGGCAGA
Source organism: Mirounga leonina (assembly GCF_011800145.1). NCBI lineage: Eukaryota > Metazoa > Chordata > Mammalia > Carnivora > Phocidae > Mirounga > Mirounga leonina. Next base: position 27,095,458 of record NW_023270314.1, read on the forward strand.
GGGAGAGGGAGAAGCAGACTCCCCACGGAGAATGGAGCACGATGCAGGGCTCAATCCCAGGACCCCGGGATCAGGACCTGAGCCGAAGGCAGATGCTTAACCGACTGAGCCACCCAGGCGCCCCAAGATTTTTGTTTATTTATTTTAGAGAGCGTGAATCCATGCCTGCGTATGAGTTGGGGGAGGGGTGGAGGGAGAAAGAGAGAATCTCAAGTAAACTCCTTGCTGAGCACAGAGCCTGACCTGAGCTGAAATCAAGAGTTGGATGCTTAACCAACTGAGACTCTAAGGCATCTTCCTTTATTTTAATAACACTTTCTTTTCTTTAGCTTACTTTATTCTAAGAATGCAGTATACAATACATACAATATATAACATACATCTGTTAATCGACTGTTTATGTTATTGGTAAGGCTTCCCATCAAGATGAGGCTATTAGTTCTAAATTTTTGGGAGTCAAAAGTTTATGTGGAGGTGCCTGAGTGGCTCAGTTGGTTAAAGTGTCTGCCTTTGGCTTGGGTCATGATCCCGGGGTCCTGGATTTGAGCCTCACATCAGGCTCCCTGCTCAGCAGAGAGCCTGCTTCTCCTTCTTCCTCTGCTGCTCCCCCTGCTTGAGCTCGCTCTCTCTCATACATAAATAAAATCTTAAAAGTTATACGTGGATTTTCAACTGCCTGGGAAAGGACAGGTCAGCACTGCCACGCCTCTTGGTTGTTCAAGGGTCAACTGACTTTTTATTATTAGGCAAAACGGACTTTAAGTTACAAAAGGTTACAAGAAACAAAGGACATTATATACTAATAAAAGGTTCAATCCAGCAAAAAGATAAAATATAAATATATGTATCTGCCATCAGAGCCCGAAGACATATAAAGCAAACACAAGAGCTGGATGCTTAAACTACTGAGCCACCCAGGTGCCCTAGGATTCTATTTTAGATGGTAGCTCTGGTAGCAACTGGAGAATGGAAAAGTGGGGGGAAAGCTGAAGGCATAACAGTTAAAAGGCTACTCTAATTGTTGAAGCCTAAACAATGGCAGTAATAATTGAAACAAGTTTTAAAGGTAGATTCCGTGGGATCTGAGAAAAGATAAGACCTATAAAGACAGTGAGCAAGTGTCATCAATGATAATTCCCAGATTCCCAAACAGATGAACATAAATGTGGTGATGCAATTAATTTTGAGATGAGGATGACAGTATTGAGAATGTTTTCCACCTTTGTTACTAAAAAATTATTCCTGCTCCTCATTTTGATTATCTTACAAGTTGTCAATCAGAATCTAACTAAAACTTCATGCTGTCTAAAGGTAGGCCTTTGGAAAGAATTGCTACCCTGTCAACTAATTTTCTAGCACATTATATGAAATTTCTTTAAAATCATTACAGGTTTTATAAAATATTATCCATACGTGTTTTAAATTCTCAAATAGACAAGCAACAAAAATTTTCTGGTTCACACTAGCTCACTTACAAACATTTTCTTACCATGATTGGCTTGCCCTGAAATGTTTTAACTTCTTCTCTTAAGTATTTAAAAGCCTGTTAACAAAGCAGAAAGAACTTTTATTAGCATTCAAACATTTCACTAAAGCCATCTTTATTCTATCAAGAGTTGGTATTAGCAACCATCTCCAAACTAAACAATAAAAAATTCTGAAGTCAATTCCATTATGCAGGTGATAAGGAATGAAAAAGTAAAAACACTCCAGTTGAAGTTCACACTTACTATAGATTAATGCAGAAAAAAAAAATGCACAAAAAACAGACCCCAAATTTCTCTACATATTTACAGTCTTCTAAGATGAAAAATTAAAAAAAAAAAAAATCAGTGGGGTGCCTGCTAGCTCAGTTGGTGGACTATGCAACTCTTGATCTCGGGGTCTTGACTTCGAGCCCCACACTGGGGTAGAGTTTACTTTAAAAATCAATCAGTCAATTGGGGCGCCTGGGTGGCTCAGTCATTACGCGTCTGCCTTCGGCTCAAGTCATGATCCCAGGGTCCTGGGATCGAGCCCCACATCGGGCTCCCTGCTCAGTGGGAAGCCTTCTTTTCCCTCTCCCACTCCCCCTGCTTGTGTTCCTGCTCTTGCTATCTCTCTGTCCAATAAATAAATAAAATCTTAAAAAAAAAAAATCAATCAGCGAGTGGTTTTAAAATGCTATTAGATATATTTTTGTTTTTATGTTTCAATGGATTATTATTTCTCTTTAAGTTGGACATGACAACAAGAGTAAAATCATTAATGTCAAAATTCCAATAATCAGAAAGGAAGTTATATATTTATTGTGAGCCTAGTGCGTATATACTAGAAATACCAACTACTGAGTACGTGGTTCCCAATCTTTAAATTAATTTTAAAATTGTGTGTTAATTTTTTTATTGATAGGAAACAAACTTCTTTTTTTTTTTAAAGATTTTATTCATTTGACAGAGAGACACACAGTGAGAGAGGGAACACAAGCAGGGGGAGTGGGAGAGGGAGAAGCAGGCTTCCTGCCGAGCAGGGAGCCCGATGCAGAGCAGGGAGCCTGACGCGTGGCTCGATCCCACCAGGACCCTGGGACCATGACCTGAGCTGAAGGCAGACGCTTAACAACTGAGCCACCCAGGTGCCCCAGGAAACAAACTTCTTAAATTGAAACTGAAAAAGCTTTAGGAAAATGATCAAAAAGGAAACCAATTAAGAAGCACAACCAAGGGGCGCCTGGGTGGCTCAGTTGGTTAAGCGACTGCGTTCGGCTCAGGTCATGATCCTGGAGTCCCGGGATCGAGTCCCGCATCAGGCTCCCTGCTCGGCGGGGAGTCTGCTTCTCCCTCTGACCCTCCCCCCTCTCATGTACTCGCTCTCTCTCATTCTCTCTCTCTCAAATAAATAAAATCTTTAAAAAAAAAAAAAAAAAGAAGCACAACCAAGAAGTTGAACAAGGTGCTCAATAGCTCAACAGTCTTTACAAATATTGCTGTGAGCACATATTTTCTCCATTAAAATATACCACTACTTCTTTTATCACCAGGACTTCAAATCAGAAGGAAAGTTTTTCTCACCTGTTGTGCATCTGTGTCTGACTGGAAAGTGATATACCAGTTGCTATTGTGTGCAAACTCACAGCTTATCACCTTGGGGCAGTTTTCATTCTTGAACAAAGCTTTAACTTCCTAAAAAAGAAAAACTTTAGTGTAAATTTTGAATATGATTTAGAGATAGAATCTTATTTTAATATCAGCAAAACTGAAGCATTTCACTCTTAGTGGCAAGCTAAATTTTCCTTAACAGTAAAATCTCTCTAGACCTGCCATTATCCAAAAAAGGAAAAGTATGTCCTCCATTAACATTTTCTAGTGCTTATTTATTTTCATGCATTCTCATTCAATCCAGATGCTCTGTCTACATCAGTCACAGATACGAACTCTGTGCAAAGATAGTTTTGCTTTTCCATAATTGAAACTGAAATTTCAATAACTGAAACCTAAAACAAATATATGTATTTCAAAAAAGATGATTATCAAAACTCAGAACTGTGTAGAAATTTATAAAAAGAAAAGAAAACAACTGGAAGTCAACATTAAGTATCTCTAAACGGTTACAGAAAGAAAGGAAACATTTACTGAAATCCCATGTAGGGTGAGACACAGATTTAACCTGAAAACAACCCTGTTTTAAAGATTTTATCATTATCCATTTTACAGCTGAGTAAATGGTAGCTCACACTGTTTAACTTACTCACACTATGACAAAGAACTCAAATCCAGATTTGTATGCCTCCAAACTCCATTTTGTCTAATACCTACCTGAGTTCAAGGAGAAATTCAATAATAACCATTAATTCCCAAATATTGAAGAATCTTATCAGGTTAAAGTGCCCACAAAATACCAAAATATCACAAGGTATCCATTTTTAAAAAGTTAATTACTAAGCTGATGGGACAATCAACATGATAACAGTGAAGTCTAACCTGTAGTCTAATTCCCTCAAATTTTTGCTACACTGAATTAAAAAAAATTACGTCTCTACTTATGATGAAATTTGCTTGGGTCAAATACTACTCGAAATAAATAGTGTGCAACCAGCTGAGTTTTGTGACATTTGTGAAAGTGGTGAAATATCACCAAGTTCAGTTAATAAAATTCTCATCCAGTCCAGAATTACATTTCTGTAATCATAGAACTATCTGTGGAACTGTTAGACTGCCACCCACTGATCTCTACCTTCAAAAATCCAGATATTCTCCAAATATTTCTAATTCTCTTAAATGTATAATGAATTGATTCATTTATTTAAATCTTTTCATTTTCAGCCTTTATTATTCTTTTTTTTTTTTTAAAGATTTTATTTATTTATTTGAGACAGAGAGAATGAGAGAGACAGAGAGCACATGAGAGGGGGGAGGGTCAGAGGGAGAAGCAGGCTCCCTGCCGAGCAGGGAGCCCGATGCGGGACTCATCCAGGGAGTCCAGGATCATGACCTGAGCCGAAGGCAGTCGCTTAACCAACTGAGCCACCCAGGTGCCCCAGCCTTTACTATTCTTTAGGAAGAGCTATGCTCATAGATTTACTTTCCCAAGTATAAAAAAAGAAGTCTGGATCTAAAGTAATTTGTTCCACCTGACAGGAACCTTTAAGGTCACCACCCCAAATCCCTTATGTTAATTTGAATTTCAGTGATTACTGCCTAGGCTGACTTTCTCTGGCTATCTTAGTCATCTGCACTTCTTTTACTTTTTTTAAATCAACGGTATGTTGCTGCCTTGTTCCTTTTTATTTATTGCTTTTCGTGTGTGACCTATGTATTCAGAATATAAATTACAATAATTATAAAAATAATAATATGGGCTAATCTTAGATTTGTTTTACATGCCAAGTACTGCTCTAAGTTCTTTATATACTAACTCACTTATTTCTCACAATTTTATGAGTTACTTATTACTATTATCCCATTTAACAGATGGAAAAAAAAACAAAGCAAAACAGGTTAAGTAACTTATGCAAGGTCATAGAGTTATCAAGTAAAAAGTTGGAATTTAAATCCAGGCAGCTTGGCTCTAGAGTGCAGGCTCATATATCCTACACTGTTTCTTAATAATGCAAATATTCTTCCCATTCTGCAATTTTCCTTTCAATCTGTTACTTTTGACATATAGTTCATAATTTTTAAAAAGAAGATCTATCTAGTGACAGTTTCTTTTCTAATTTCTCTCACTGTTTCTAAGTTTAGGAAATCTTTATTCTGGAGAGTTAATACTGAATGAATCTGGGCAAAAAGATTAACTACTAATGTGCCACATTTGTTAGGTGGCAAGAATCTAAAAATTCTTTTTTAAATGGCTAACCAATTACCATATATCAGTTACTAATTAATCCTCCCCATCTTTAACTTATTATCATTAACATGGCAACTTAGTGTGAAGTCCTGTGGTTTACTGGTTAAGAAACATAGGCTTTGGAATCTGAGAGAGCGAGTTCAAATCAGATTCTGTCATTTAAACCGCCCATGTGTCTTTAGGCAAGTTATTTAACCATACAAAGGCTCAGTTACTTATCTGTAAAACAAGAGATAACAAAACCTTAGGCTTTAAATTACCATAAAGTACACAGCACAATACTTGGTAGAACCTAATTACTAAATAAATGTTATCATACATACATTACTATATAAAAGGGTCTATTCCAGGATTATACTGTTTCATTCAAATACTATTTTATTCCTTTACCTGTACCACACCATCTTTATGACTGCAACTCTGCTTTATATTTGCTAGCTAGTAGAATTAGTCTTGAATCTTATTTTTCTTCTTCATTCCTAAGTTTATTCTTTCAGATTAATCCTCAAGTTCCCAAAAGAGCCTATTTATATTTTAATTGCCAGTCAAATCAATAAATTGAGAACTAGTAACACTGCAATACTCAGTCCACCATTCTAAGAACATGGAATTATATCTTCCTCCTCCCTCTGTACCATTCTTCCAGTGTTTCAGAATTTACAAAACAAAATTTAACCTAGTCACATAATTGATATGAGGGCACTGACTTATACTTTGTTTACCTTCAATTTGAACAGTTAAAGAACACTTAGCTTAATGAGATACCACCTCACACCAGTCAGAATGGCTAAAAGAGAAAGGGGAACCCTCCTACATTGTTGGTGGGAATGCAAGCTGGTGCAGCCACTCTGGAAAACAGTATGGAGGATCCTCAAATAGAGCTACCATATGACCCAGCAATTGCACTACTGGGTATTTACCCCAAAGATACAAATGTAGGGATCTGAAGGGGTACATGAACCCTGATGTTTATACCAGCAATGTCCACAATAGCCAAACTATGGAAAGAGCCAAGATGTCCATCAACAAATGAATGGATAAAGAAGATGTGGTGTATATATATAAAATGGAATATTATGCAGCCATCAAAAGGAATGAAATCTTGCCATTTGCAATGACGTGGATGGAACTGGAGAGTATTATACTGAGCGAAATAAGTCAATCAGAGAAAGACATGTATCATATGACCTCACTGATATGAGGAATTCTTAATCTCAGGAAACAAACTGAGGGTTGCTGGAGTGGTGGGGGGTGGGAGGGATGGGGCAGCTGGGTGATAGACATTGGGGAGGGTATGTGCTATGGTGAGTGTTGTGAATTGTGTAAGACTGTTGAACCATAGACCTGTACCTCTGAAACAAATAATATATTATATGTTAAAAAAAAAAAAAAAGATAGCAGGAAGGGAAAAACGAAGGGGGGGAATCGGAGGGGGAGATGATTGGACTATGAGACTGTGGACTCTGAGAAACAAACTGAGGGCTCTAGAGGGGAGGGGGGTGGGGGGATAGGTTAGTCTGGTGATGGGTATTAAAGATGGCATGTACTGAATGGAGCACTGGGTGTTATACGCCAACAATGAATCATGGAACACTACATCAAAAACTAATGATGTAATGTATGGTGATTAACATAACATAATAACATAAAATTAAAAAAAAAACCACTTAGCTTTAACAATGCTTAATAATTTACCTCTATAGGCGTCGTTTCAGGAATCTCTCTAAGAATCACAATACAACGCTTATGACTTGGTCTCACTTTCTCGCCCTTCTCATCAACTTGTACCATAGGAGAAGCTGAAATTTAAAAAAGTTTCATTCAAAAGTGACAAGGAGAGATATTAATATTGCCATTAAAAACTATTCATTTCTATTTCCAAGTGAATAAATTAGCAGAGAAATTAAATTGTAGAACCAAAGATTACAGTTGTAACAAAATATTTTTAGATTAATATACAAGAAACACTGTCAAGTGTTATTCTTTGAACAAATATACAGAGTACCTACTTTGCGTCTTGGCACTGTGTTGGGGTTGAAAAACTTTCAGGAGTATACAATACATATCTAACAAGGTAAAATTACCCTGTGTATAATTACTGAATTCTGGATTTCTGGAGATAATAAAAATCAGTGTACTTGCATTCTACTCTTGTAACTGGATGACAGTATTGCATTCTGACATGTGAAGAAATTCTTAAAATTCAAGTCTAAGAAGCACTTAAACCAAGAATTAAACTCAAATGATTATAACTTTCCCTTGATTTTAACATATTTATTCTTACATACTATTACAGACACTGAGAAGCCATCTTTTAGATGCTGATTTTGAGGAAATATTTAATGAAGATAGTACAATCTAACCAAAACTTTTATTCCTAGTCCCGTCAGAGAGATAATATGCCACACCTCTCTGAACAGGTAAGAAGTGAGAATAAAAGAAAAAGGGAAGAAGAGTTGGGCTTAAGTAAGTACTAGATTCTAGCCCTTAGTGGAGGATTCTGCTGGTGTCTTGGCTGATTTTTTTCTGATTACAAGACTGGGTTGTTTTAAGAAACCACTGCACAAACCAATCAGAGATTTCATAAATGTTTTTAGCCCTCTGAGAATGGAAATCTACTCTCATAAAGCCTATTATTGTACTTGGTATATTTAACTTTTAAACATTTTCAACAACACATTTCATATAAAAATGAAGAGCTGCCTTTATTCAGTCAAGTAGTTAAAACTTTGGTAAGGTTTTGCTAAGAAAGGTTAGCAAGAAATACTGATATAAGACATAAAGACCATTAAAAATGCTTAGAACCTCAAATTCTTTACCAAACTTTAGAGTTTGGTAAAGTCAAACTACAGACTGCAATTCTTTAACAGGTTGTGAAATCAATTTAGGGGGGGAAAAAAGTTAATTCCAAGCATTTAGTATTAATCTGAATAATTAACATTTCAGTTGTATGTGGGTATGTAGTGTATGTACTGGGCTATAGCGTAAAATGTACTTCTTACTTGGGTTCAAAAGTTTGAAACAATGCTTTAGAAGATGTGATAATGATACATGTAACTTTCTAATAGCCTAGAAAACAGATTTAATTGCTTATACTTGGAGTAAGTGGGTGATGAACAAACAAGGTACAGAAGTGATATAGAAGCTATATACAAAGTCAGTAAAAATAAAGATAAATTATTGGAACAGAATAACAAAAAACAGGGAGTTAACAATTCCCTGCCTGAGAAGCATAGCTTAATGTATAGAATTGTGGAATCGGGGCACCTGGGTGGCTCAGTCGTTGGGCGTCTGCCTTCGGCTCAGGTCGTGATCCCAGGGTCCTGGGATCGAGCCCCGCATCGGGCTCCCTACTTGGCGGGAAGCCTACTTCTCCCTCTCCCACTCCCCCTGCCTGTGTTCCCTCTCTCGCTGTCTCTCTCTCAAATAAATAAATAAAATCTTAAAAAAAAAAAAAAAGAATTGTGGAATCACTATGTTGTATACTTGAAAAAATACATTATATGTCAACTACAATTTAAAAAAATAAAAATAAAATGGCCAACAAAACCAAAAAATTCCCTGTATGATCAGAAATCAGAAGAATATTTAGCTTTTTGACGTAAAAAAATAGCTATAGCTACAAGGTATGATTTACATACATCTCAACACTTCAAGAATTAGATCAGGGTCTGTGGTCAGCTTTTTTATTTCTTCCATGTTGGCAACTGTCCAAATTGGGATGAACTGATCACTGTCCATTTGAGATATCAGGTAAAGATCCTTTGACAAATTTTCTCTGAAAGGAATAAACAAAAGCAAGAGTCCCATAAAACAAAGAATTCTTAAAAAAGCAGCTAAAGAAGTGTCTTATTCACTTCTGTCACTTAGTTAAACAAAATTATGCTACCAGAAATAACACAGTGAACTCTGAAAATACATAATACACAACAAATATACTCTAACAACTTTCAGAAAGTTTCTGAATCACCAAATACATCATGCCCAAAATTCTGAACAAGGGAACTTTATGGAATTATATTGATATGGAAAGAGGCTTAATAAAGTATTACATACAGTGTAGTTCCATCTTATAAACTGTTTATCACTGATGTTAGAATATGCATATGGGGAAAATTATAGCTTCAATCATGAGTTTAACTGTAAAGGATTTAAAATTTCTAAATGTTTGTGGGGCGCCTGGGTGGCTCAGTCGTTAAGCGTCTGCCTTCGGCTCAGGTCATGATCCCGGGGTCCTGGGATCGAGCCCCGCATCAGGCTCCCTGCTCGGCGGGAAGCCTGCTTCTCCCTCTCCCGCTACCCCTGCTTATGTTCCCTCTTTCGCTGTGTCTTTCTCTGTCAAATAAATAAATAAAACCTTTAAAAATAAAAAATAAAAATTTCTCAATGTTTGTATTTTTAAAGTATGTTTGACTTTTTATTTAAATTTAATAAATTTAAAACTAAATTTAAAACATTTAAAAGATTCTTTAAGATACATTTCTTAAAAAGATAGAAACACTTCTATCTTACATATAAAATCTCATGTAACAAATTGAAGTAAAATCATACTCATGTTGTCTTATTCACATCAGATCTTTGAAGCAGTCTAGTTATAAACAGCTGGAAGTCTTTGCTTAAAAGCCCCCTTTTCTCAATGACCCTATTTAAAACTGAAACCACCCAAGCACTCTTGATTCCCCTTCTCTTAATTACAGTGTTCTAAATTTTTTTCCAGTGCTTACCACTTAGCACACTTCTAAGTTTATTATGCTTTTTAAAAAAATTATTTTTGTCTCCTCCAGCCAGAATACAGGTTCCATGAAGAATCTTTGTTGTTCAAAATGTATTTCAAGGCCCTAGTGCCTGGCAAAGGGTAGGGCCAAAGGCTTCTACATTCAAGTTTTATTAAAATAAAGTAGTAATTACTTTTTAAAAATTACAATTGCCGGGGCGCCTGGGTGGCTCAGTTGGTTAAGCGACTGCCTTCGGCTCAGGTCATGATCCTGGAGTCCCGGGATTGAGTCCCGCATAGGGCTCCCTGCTCGGCAGGGAGTCTGCTTCTCCCTCTGACCCTCCCCCCTCTCATGCTCTCTCTCTCTCAAATAAATAAATAAAATATTTTTAAAAAATAAATAAATAAAATAAAAAAATAAAAATAAAAATTACAATTGCCAACAGGTTGTTTTGGGGGCAAAAAATAATAGAGAAGATACCAGCAAAGGTTAAACTCACTTTAGCATAAATGGAGGAACATGGTAATAACATCTTCATCAAGATATTCTTTTTTTGCTGTTTATTAGAGAGGGCGGGGTAGAGGGAGAGGAAAAGACAGAATCTTAGGCAGACTCTATGCCCAGAGCAGACCCCAACATGGGCTCAATCTCACAACCCTGAGATCATGACCTGAGCTGAAATCAAGAGTCGGACGCTAAATTGACTAAGCCACCCAGGCGCCCCTGTACATATATTTACATAACTAAAAAGTTGTAGCCTAAATCAACTCTGACTTTCAGCATGTCTGTTCTTATAAAACCTTAGTCAAACTTTTTTTTTTTAAAGATTTTATTTATCTGAGACAGAGAGAGAGCATGAGAGAGAGAAAGATCACGAGTACGGGGGAGGAGTAGAGGGAGAAGCAGACTCCCCGCTGAGCAGGGAGCCTGACGTGGGACTCAATCCCAGGACCCTGGGATCATGACCTGAGCTGAAGGCAGACGTTTAATGACTGAACCACCCAGGCACCCCAAACCTTTTTTTTTTAAGATTTTATTTATTTATTTGAGAGAGAGTGAGAGAGTGTGCATGTGTGTGATCGTGCATGAGCAGGGGTAGGGTCAGAGGGAGAGGGAGCAGCAGACTCCATGCTCAGCATAGAGCCTGACATGGGGCTCGATCCCATGATCCTGAGGTCATGACCTGAGCTGAAGTCAGATGCTTAACCAACTGACACACCGAGATGCCCCAACTTTGGTTAAATTCTTAAAGAAACTGTATCTCATCAGAAGTCAGATTAATGGATATAAATCACATCTATTTACATCTATGATTTGACTATTCATGATTAATTCCTGATATGTGCTAATAACACTTTTGCTGAGCCACAAGCGTCAATCATATAGTTTGTTTAAACTGTACCAAAGTTCTGAGTAGGATGTGGTAGATCATGACAAACCAGTGCTCCTATTGCAACAACTAAAAAAGCCTGGCTAAATTACAAAAATCACATTCTGGAGATGAAGGAAAGAAGCTACAAGAACAAAATGGAGGGCGCCTGGGTGGCTCAGTTGGTTAAGCGACTGCCTTCGGCTCAGGTCACGATCCTGGAGTCCCGGGATCGAGTCCCACATCAGGCTCCCTGCTCAGCAGGGAGTCTGCTTCTCCCTCTGACCCTCCCCCCTCTCATGCTCTATCTCATTCTCTCTCTCAAATAAATAAATAAAATCTTAAAAAAAAAAACAAAAAAACCAAAATGGAATTCCAGAAAGATGGTCTTTTCTTCCTGAGGGGGTCTGCAGATACGGGACCAGGGGGAAACCAGCAGAGTTTTAGGCAGTTGCACAGGACTGGCACTGTGAATTGGAAACTAAAGGAGCTCCTAACATACAGCAGATTTCCCCCCATATAACATTTCCTGAGTTCTAAGGAGGAAGGTGGGAGACTGGGAGCCAGGCTAAAAAGGCAGAGTAACATCTCTGTGGTTTTGTGGAAGTTCCAGTGGAAGGAAGAAACTCTCATCAAACACAAGAGAGGTCTCCCCCACAAAACATTTGCCAGATTTTGAAGCTTACAGGGTAAGAGACTAAAGAGCTAATCTCAACCCTCTCAAGAACAGGACTAAATCTCCCTTGGTGTTTCAGAACTGAAGTAACAGAAAACAGACAACTTCCAAATCAAGACTGAAAAGGTCACGACTAAGGAACAGAGATAAATCAGAGGTAGATGGAGTCTAATTACAGTGGCTGCTCAGTCCTAACCCAGCTCAATTCCTGACTGGACTGACAATCAATCTGCTTCTGCCTACCAGAAGAAAGCTCAAATCTTGTCTAGAGGGAAAGATCTTATCACTTGCAGCTCCTAGCTGCTTTTACATGTAATGTTCAGCGTATAATCAAAATTTCTAAGACATTAAAAAAGGCAGGAAATTATGAGAGAACCGAGAGAAAAAACTCAAATATAAGCAGACACACAAATGATCCAGTTAGTAGGCAAAGATTTTTAAATAACTATTACAAATATATTACAGAAAATGAATTGTATTGCAGGAACAAATGACTAAAGACAGACAGAAACTCCCGCTTTTATCATTTTATCCTGTACTAGACTATAAAGGCAAAGAATAAAAAGGAGGGAAAAAAGGAGGAACTATTTAGGATAAAGAATCAATTAAACCTGAGTCAAGAGCATATTATGTGTAAAGAAATAAAGAAGTCTAGGGGCACCTGGTTGGCTCAATAGGTAGAACACATGACTCTTGATTTCAGGGTCATGAGTTCAAGTCCTATGCTAGGAATTGACCTTACTTAAAAAGTAAATAAATTAAAAAAAGAGGGGCGCCTGGGTGGCTCAGTCATTAAGTGTCTGCCTTCGGCTCAGGTCATGGTCCCGGGGTCCTGGGATCGAGCCCCGCATCAGGCTTCCTGCTCTGCGGGAAGCCTGCTTCTCCCTCTCCCACCCACCCTGCTTGTGTTCCCTCTCTCACTGTGTATCTCTCTGTCAAATAAATAAATAAAATCTTTTAAAAAAATAAAATAAAATAAAAAAGAAATAAGAAGTCTGTGATAAAATCCAGGTTTCTAGCTTGAAAAATTGGTTTACCGGTCCTACCTCTCACCACGTATAAGAAAAATAGAAGGCATTACTTTTGCATGCATATCCAAACTTCTTTATTTTGGAAGGGGCAGTTTTACAATACTGAAGTTTTATGACATCTAAACTATAACTACATAATTGTTATCTGTAAATAAGACATCTGGAGGGGTGCCTGGGTGGCTCAGCTGGTTAAGTGTCTGACTCCTGGTTTTAGCTCAGGTCATAATCTCAGAGTCGGGAGATTGAGGCCCATGTCAGGCTTGTGCTCAGCACAGAGTTGGCTTGAGATTTCCTCCCTCCGCCTCTGTCCCTCCCCTTGCCCCATGCACGCACTCTCCCTAAAATAAATAAATAAAATCTTAAAAAAAAAAAAAAAAAGGGACGCCTGGGTGGCTCAGTCAGTTAAGCATCTGCCTTCAGCTCAGGTCATGATCCCAGGGTCCTGGGATTGAGTCCCACATCAGGCTCCCTGCTCAGCGGGGAATCCGGAATCCGCTTCTCCCTCTGCCTGCCACTCCCCCTGCTTGTGCACGTGCTCTCTCTGACAAATAAATAAAACCTTAAAAAAAAAAAAAAGACATCTTGAAACGTTTGCCTGAAAGAACTCCTTATTTAATAGAAGACACTTGTAACATAAATTCTATGCCCATCATAACTCCATGATCAAAGGTTACACAAGCTAGCTACTAAAAAGATATATTAAGAGATAACCACTGTTTTGAGAACCGTAAACCTGAGTATGTTTCTAGGAAAAGTATCCAATACCCAATCCAAAAGTAATCCAATCCAGTATTTCATTATCTTTTCTATTAAGACTAGATCCTTTGCATATCCAATTAGAGACTACATCTTTAAATTTAGTTCACTGAAGGAAATTAAAACCACCATTCTTCCACTCTATTTCACAGGTATTTCACATCTATTAACCAAACAATTCAAAAAATGAGAAATCTCAATAAAAGAAATATGAATAACATACCGGGAGAAACAGAATTCCAATTGTTTCTTCAGACATTCTTTTAGGTCTTCTGTAGAAATTGCTGAATTACCTTCCCCTGAAGGTAGAAAACAGAGGAAAAAAGTTAATACCAAATTACCATAGGTAGTAAACACTGCATAAAGTTGTACTCAAAATACATCACAAAGTATGCACAAATTAAAATTCACAACAAAACTATTATTTTTAAGTTCAACTGAATTCTAACAAAGTCTAATTTCAACCTATTCTTTCTTTAGATAGAGTTCAGACCGTTTAAAATTATTTTTTTTAAAGATTTATTTATTCATAAGAGACAGACAGAGAGAGGCAGAGGGAGAAGCAGGCTCCCCACTGAGCAGGGAGCCCAATGCAGGACTCAATCCCAGGACCCTGGGATCATGACCTGAGCCGAAGGCAGACACTTAACCATCTGAGCCACCCAGGTGCCCAGTTTGAAATTATTTTATCAAGTAATGAACAAAGCACCATTAATACTAAAGGTACTTGGCTACCCTACGTAAAACACTACCCTAAAATCTTTAAAATTGTGATAACTACTGGGGCGCCTGGGTGGCTCAGTCATTAAGTGTCTGCCTTCGGCTCAGGTCATGATCCCAGGGTTCTGGGATCAAGCCCCGCGTCGGGCTCCCTGCTCAGCGGGAAGCCTGCTTCTTCCTCTCCCACTCCCCCTGCTTGTGTTCCCTCTCTCGCTGTGTCTCTGTCAAATAAATAAATAAAATCTTAAAAAAAAAATTGTGATAACTACTTATTCCTTTAATGAAAGCTCAAAGAACAAAAGTAATAGTAATCTAAATTTGAACGAACTAGCTAAACAAATTGGGATTATATATATCTTTATAACTGGTACTAAATCTGATGTTAGTCATACTTCTTCAACTGTTATCTCTTAATACTGTTTTCTTTTCATTCCTTGATTATAGAGCTCTTTACCTTCCTAGGAATATTTAAAACACTCAAACATCCAAAGGATCAAATCAACTCTTAACAACCTTCTATGCCTTCAATCATTTAAACCCAGAACACGAGACTTTTTTTTTGGAACTCAAGCCTGGAAAACCATCACTCTTTTATTAGAATCTTACACAAAACATTATAGACTCAAAGCATGAAATTTGTCCTCTTCTTAAAAAAAGCATTAGTGATTAAGTAGGCTAATTTCCTTTAAATACAAACAATAGAATGCATATAAAGATAAATAAATTTTGTGCATGATTTTAACACTACCTTGTCTTAGTACTCAAGATTCAAAGTGATAGTAAATATTAACTTCATTAAAAATGAATATAAGAAGCATTCTATTTCTATGTATATGCAATCGTTCTAATACAAAATCCAACCACCCAAATGTGCTACCTAAAAATGAGCAATAACTTCATTTAACTTTTCAATGTCATTACAGGAAACTTATTAAAATACCAACTGGTTGCTACATTACTAAAACCAACTCTATGTTTAAAGTACCCAGTGGTGGGGCGCCTGGGTGGCTCAGAGGGTTAAGCCTCTGCCTTCAGCTCAGGTCATCATCCCAGGGTCCTGGGATCAAGTCCCACATCAGGCTCCCTGCTCAGCAGAGAGCCTGTTTCTCCCTCTCCCTCTGCGCCTCCCCCTGCTCATGCTCTCTATCTCTCTGTCTCAAATGAATAAATAAAAAATAAAATAAAATAAAAAATAAAGTACCCAGTGGTTAGGTATATTATGACCATAGTAGGGAGAAGAACCTGGCACCTTAAATTATTATATGGAAATATCACCCATGCCACTTCAGAAATCAACTTACAAGCTGACAAAACATAGAAATCTAGTCCAAATATTTATAATAAATAAGGAAACTGAGGACAAAGGTTTATGTATCTTGACTGAAAGTCACAGAACAGAACTAAGCAGCAACAGAAAAGAGTATACCCTATTACATTTATTTTCCAAAGACATGCTTTAAATCAGAAAAGTTAAGTTAGGTAGTTGGGGTCTTTGGTCCATTTTTAGTTTCTTTTAAATCTCATCCATTTTAAATTCAAGCCAACTACTAACCCATGCTAATGAAATAAATGTGAAAAAAAAATTTCACAAGTTGAACTGTAGTAGAACCATGTTTTTAATACAGCCATTTTCTCAAAATTAATCCCTGCAACTTCACATTTATAAATGCATTTCACACTATCAAAAATAATGGGAAATTGACAGAACTTGCATTGATCCCAACTAAAAGACCAAGAAACTTGGGCACTCTGAAAAATTGTAATTTAGGTCTCTTTTAACTATATTGACTATTTTTTCTTTTTATATTTAATTTCATACTCTCTTTTAAAAGGATCTTTAAACATTCTTTTAAATCACAAGTTTCATGTTTGTCCACTTGAAAACAGTATTTATAAAAATTATGTAGCATTTCATTAACATACAGTTCTTTTCAAATAAGACAACAGATTGATCAATGCCAAAGTTTTATTAGAACAATGATAGAACGTAAGGGGAAAAACATTAGTGTACAATATGCTCGTTTTACCAATAAAAGCATAAAGTTTACCAGAAACATCATATATGTGGTAACTCAGATCTTCTGGCCCTAAAATCATTCCATCGGTTGATTCTTCAATGCCTATAGTATTTCTGGTGGTTTCACAAGATGAATACATTACTTCATATTCCTTACACATATCATCTGAAAGCTCTGTATTACCTGTATTAAAGAAAACATACTGAAAGTAAACGGGAATTCTTTAAATCCTATCTTTAGGAACTCTGGGCACTAGGTCTTCTATAATAAGATTTTAAGGAATTCTACCAGTTGGGATAATGTCCACATGGTTGTAATAAGAGTTCTCTTCCTGAGGAAGGTAAGTTTACCATTATGGACAAGCTAAAATGATTATCAATAGTTTAAATTCATATAGCACTATCTATGTACTACCTATGTGCAGCTTCTTTATTCACTTGATTCTCAGAAAATCCTATGCCAAAAGTAATTATTATTGTTTTACAGATGAAAAAAACAAGCACAGAGAAGTTAGGTCACTAACCCAAAGTCAAACAGTGAGTAAACAGCACTGCCAATGATGCTAGACCCAAAGATACAGCTACTATTTGAAATTAGTGACCATCCATTCATACTAAAAGAACTGTGTACAAACTACATGTTAAACATTTATAAATATATTTAATCAAATAATCAAAAGATATACCCCAAAGTTCTATAAGCTAATTTGGCCATATGTTTAACCAAAATATGATTTGTACTGATGAAGTATTTAGGACATACCCTCAGGATGAGACCCTGATGTGGCTGCTGTTTCATGCCAAGAGCTTTCAGTTCCATGAGTTACTTGAGTGGCTTCAGTATTTCCAGGAGGAATTTCTTGCCATACTTTGGCATTAGGATTTAAACCAGTTCCTTTAGATGTTACCTGCTAAATAATCAAATGATCTATTTGTAAATTTTAAAAGTCAGTGCATTAAAATTACAAATTTAGATAACAGACTTTTATTTTACTTAAACATGAAGAAAACCCCAATAATATTAAGTAATTTAATAACAAATATTAAATAATATTTTAAAGTTTTGGGCTCATCTTGAAAATAAATCTTTTTAAGGAGATAGACTTGAAATGTAGATGTATAAAATTTAGCTACCTATACAATAAGAAACATATCTCTATAAACGATTAACACAGAAATGCTGCTTTACCCTAATATACTTGCAAATGTCATAAAATGTATCCAAACTATTCACTGATCTTTGGCATTATTTTTTTGTGTATTTACAGCAAATTATCTGGAATGATTTTCCAGGGAATGTAATTTTTATTGCCATCTATGCTGTGACAGACCTTTGAGTCTGAATGATTCTATCACTGGAAATTTTTCCCAAGTCAAAAACAGCAATCTGGGGTGTCTTGCTGACTCAGTTGGTAGATAGAGCATGCAACTCTTGATCTTGGGGTCATGAATTCAAGCCTCATGTTAGGTGTATAGATTACTTAAAAATACAATCTTAGGGCTCCTGGGAGGCTCAGTTGGTTAAGCGACTGCCTTCGGCTCAGGTCATGATCCTGGAGTCCCAGGATTGAGTCCCGCATCGGGCTCCCTGCTCGGCAGGGAGTCTGCTTCTCCCTCTGACTCTCCTCCCTCTCATGCTGTCTCTCATTCTCTCTCTCTCAAATAAATAAATAAAATCTTTAAAAAAAAAATACAATCTTAAAAAAAAAACCCAACAAAACAGCAATCTGCCTTAAATTAGATTGTACTTTTCCATTTGTCCTGAAAGTGTATATTCTTAATGTCCAAAACATAACTAATTGACATTTAAAGTAATCTTCTGCATACATCATTTAATCACAGACATGTAGAGGTGAAAAGCAGGAACGGATCATGGTGTGGGGAGTGGAGAAGAGTATTCAAAAAGTAAAAGGAGGGGAAGAAAGCAGGATGCACAAATACACTTTTACCTCATTCAACCAAACAACAGGACTTGATCCTTCTCAAGTACATTAATGACCTTTCAAAAAGTTTACACTGTGTCTAGAAAATTACTTTTAACTGTCCTCTCAGCCTTAGGCCTCTCCCCTGGATGGCAGGCACCAGAAGGTTGATTCAAAGGGCAAAGAAGTAATTATTCAAGTTTATGACCTGCAGATACTGGGAATTCAGCTTTCATGAAAAATAACTGACACACAATGAATTTATCATTTAAATTTGTCAGAAATTCTGTCTACCTGGAGGGCTCATGGGGTGGTTAAAAAAAAAAAAAAAAGCCTTTAAGGTATCACCAACACTAAACATGGCAACCAAAGCAGGACTCTGGGTAGGCAGAACTGCAGAGCTCCCAGATAGAATTGCTGAGAAGACAGTTTTTGAGAGGCCTGACTGTACTTCTGCAATTAATTATGTCCACGAAATTCCCCTGCAATCTTTTAATCTAATAAACCATTATTTTACATGAGTTTTGAGTTTCCATACTGTGCAATAAAACCAACATGACTTACATGTATGAACCAATGAAACATTGTTTCCTTGTTACAGCTTGACATATATTTTTTGATTGCTTCCTTTTATCAACTGAAACATAATCTGGGAAAAAGGAGAAAGCTCAAACACAGTGTCCTTTTCCTTTTTTTTTTTTAAAGATTTTATTTATTTATTTGACAGAGACAGCGAGAGAGGCAACACAAGCAGGGAGAGTGTGAGAGGGAGAAGGAGAAGCAGGCTTCCCGCTGAGCAGGGAGCCCGATCTGAGGATCAATCCCAGGACCCTGGGATCATGACCTGAGCCAAAGGCAGACGCTTAACGAATGAACCACCCAGGCGCCCCCAGAGTGTCCCTTTCCATGTCAAGGTTCATTCACCTCTTGGGAGCAAGAGGTGAGCCTTAAAATGGTGGTGGCAGTGGGTAGTATTTTATTGCTGACACTGTTTAGAATGGTCAGTTATAGGATAATAACAAGCATAGCCCTTTTAGTCAATTTCATTATTGTTTTAAAAATTCTCTACAGATAATATACCCCCTTTCTGCCTTTACTACGGCAATACCCTCCCAGAACTTTCCCTCTGGAGCTAAGCTGATTTTGATTTAGTAATTTAAGTATATAGCTTAATGGCAGGAAAGAACTGTGAAGAGCTTGTGATAGCCTAGCCTTCCTGTTAGTGAACAGCATTTAATTGTATATTAAGCACTTTAATAGAATAAAATGTATTTACAAACTTACCCTCCATCATTTTCCTCAATTCTGAGAATACCAGTTATGTCTCTACCCAAGGAAATGGCAATTAACAAAGACTACAGCTTTCAGAAAGAGAAATCAAATTTCTGAGTCTTGATAAATTCAATGAAAGAATTTAAAAAATTCATTTAATAAGATTTGTACATGAAGAAGATAAAGCAAATGAGGCAAATACTAGAAATAACCCCTCATTTATAGAATTGTTATGCAGAGTAGCATGTGGCTTTAATAAAGCAAAAGAGGATTATTTCAAGGTAGTTAATAATTATTACCTAAACATACAATGGTTAAGGCTCTACAATCATACCTGAATTCAAAACCCAGCTCTGACATTAACAATTTTTAAAAAATATTTTATTTATTTATTTGACAGAGAGAGAGAGAATGAGAGAGCACAAGCACAGGGAACAGCATAAGCAGAGGGAGAAGCAGGCTCCCCACTGAGCAGGGAGCCCGATACGGGGTTTGATCCCAGGACCCTGGGATCATGACCTGAGCTGAAGGCAGACGTGTAACTGAGCCACCCTGGTGCCCCTGACATTAACAACTGTATGACTGTGGGAAAACCTAACTCATATCTCTCGATTTTTCACAACTATAAATTGTGGTAAGAACAAAAAAAAATTTTTTTTAATTTTTATTTTTTTTAAAGATTTTTTATTTTTTTATTAGACAGGGAGAGAGTACAAGCAGGGCGAGCGACAGGCAGAGGGAGAGGGAGAATAAGGCTCCCCGCTCAGCAGGGAGCCCTATGTAGGGCTCGACCCCGGGATCATGACTTGAGCCCAAGGCAGACGCTTAACTGTCTGAGCCACCCAGGCGCCCAAAAGTTTTTTTTAAAGATTCATGAGAGTGCGCATGCGCGTGCAAGTGACCATGAGCGGGGGGAGGGAGAGGGAAAAGCAGCCTCCCCGCTGACCAGGGAGCCTGACACAAGGCTCGATCCCAGGACCCCAAGATCATGACCTGAGCAGAAGGCAGATGCTTAACCGATTGAGCCACCCAGGTGCCCCAAGAACTAA
This sequence comes from Mirounga leonina, assembly GCF_011800145.1. Classification (NCBI taxonomy): domain Eukaryota; kingdom Metazoa; phylum Chordata; class Mammalia; order Carnivora; family Phocidae; genus Mirounga; species Mirounga leonina. Next base: position 27,116,310 of record NW_023270314.1, read on the forward strand.
ATTATATTAATAATGGAAAAGCAATTAATACTCAGTATAATACTCCAAAATCCTTTTATACGTTGGTTTTCAACAGAAGGTAATCAACTAACTGTCTCACTCTCAAAAGAATACTAACACAAACACTAATGCATTATATCAAAATAATTGCAAGATGAAATTAAAAGTTAAATGTAAACTATTATGTCATAGAAAGCTGGCTTTGAAGAAACAGGTACTAATCACAAAGGATAAACTGATGACTACAGAATAACATAAAACTGCAACAAAAAAAACCCAAAACATAAAGACTAGGAAAATAAAATTCTAGAAAAAATATACATATATGCACATAAGTAGGAAAATAAAGTACCACTTAACAATTATTAGATTAGCAAAGCACTTAAAAATAATGCCCACACATCAGCATAAAATTTGCAAACTCATTGTTTTAAGAAGATTATTTGAGAGAGAGAGCACAAGCAGGGGTAGGGGGGAGGAGTAGATGGAGAAGCAGGCACCCCACTGAGCAGGGAGCCCGATGTGGGGTTTGATCCCAGGACCCCAGGATCATGAGCTGAGCTCAAGGTAGATGCTTAACTGACTAAACCACCCAGGCAAGCCTGCAAACTCATTCTTTAACAGAGACTGTATAAAATGGTGCGCCTCATATTCTCACATACCAGCATTATTTGTAAGAGCCAACAAATGGAAATAACCCAAACAAACAAGGAATAAGGGAAATCATGACACATTCACTAGGTAAAGTATGACATAGCCATTCAAAATTATAAAGATACATCACCATATTTTATAAAATCTAAAGGGGTACTACTATATCAAAGAAAAAATTGCTGTTTATTAAGTTATAACATCAAATATTGTAAGATGTATCCCAGTTTCCAGAGAAATTACAATGTGCAACAACGTGCATGGTAGGGTTGATAAAATATGAAAACATCAAAATGGAAAATGCTTTCACAAAATGAAGTGAAAAAAAACATAACCACCACAGTAACAAAAGCAAATATGTTAAGCAAATCTGTGGGTTGGGAATTAGTACTTATATTACTATCTCCCTTTTCCAGATTATCCTATATGTGAAATAATATATCCAACTAAAGACAGAGATTAAGTATGAAGTTAGTATTAACCACAAATGATTACAGCTCACAGATTATTACAATTGCAAAAAAATACATAAGCATGGATATGGGCTAGAGGGGAACATGATCTGCTGCAATACTCAGATCAGGGATTTTTTTCCTCTAATAAAGCATTCTATTGAAATATTACCTTAAATCCTGAGTCATAAAAAATATAAAACTTAAAAAACCTTTTTTTCGAATGATAGCATGAATGTTACACTGTGTAGTACATTAACATCAAAGATTATTTTATGTATTTTGTGCCTGTATATAATATATACTGTTTTAGTTTTATACCACTCAATATTTTATTAAATTTACAAAAATGTTGATGATTTTCTTTGAACATCATTCTTTCTCACATTTCACACCTTTCTTCTGGAATCATGTCCCTTCTTCCGCAAGGACATCATTCACATTTTTTTTAGTCAGTTCTTAAGTTGTGGCTTCTCTGAAAATGCCTTTGTTTTTACCTTCTACCTCTGCTGTATAAAGACTTTTTTTTTTTGTATAAAGAATTATGAGGCACATATTCCCTTTCAGCATATTAAAGATATCACCACTGCCTTCTGTTTTGTATAGAAGTTGCTGATCACTCTAGCGGTCATTCTTAATCTCTTTCCTTAAATTTTGTCAATGGTGATTTGCAGTTTTACAATCACCAGTTTAAGTGTGAAATTCTTCTTTAATCCACTTGGGATTCACTGAGATCTGAAATCTGATGCATCAATTCTGTAAAATTCTCAGTCATTAAGCTCTTCAAACTCTGCCTTTTCATCAACTAACTAGCTCTATGGTTTCCTTCTGGAATACCAATAAAACATTCATACCTTCTCAAACTATGTTCCACCTCTCTTTGTATTAATCTCTCCTGTTTTCCATTTCTTTGTCTAGGAAATTACATCCCAAGCGATTTCTTAAGTTCTTTCTTCCAGTTTATCAATTCTCTCTTCATCTGTTTCTAAGATGAATTTAGTTTGTCCACTAAGTTTCTAAGTTCTTTTTAAATAATTTTCATTTCTTAAAATTCTTTTTGGTTCTTTTATCAAGTCTATCCGACCAATGCTTTGTTTCTTTCCTTTACTTTTTTTTTTTAAGAGAGGGAGAGAGAATCTTAAGCAGTCTCCACACCCAGCATGGAGTCTGATGTGGAGCTGGATCTCATGACCCTGAGATCATGACCTGAGCTGAAATCAAGAGTCAGATACTTAACCTACTGAGCCACCCAGGCACCCCTGTTTTGTTTCTTGATCATCTTTTCAGTAACTTCCTTCAAGCATATTAAATATTCTTATTTTATAGTCTGTATTTGATAATTACAATATCTGCAATCTTTGAGGGTTTGCTTTTGTGATCTGTTGTTTCTGCTAAACCATGCTCATGATGACTTACCTGCTTTATGATTTTATATTGTAAGCCCGTTTTCCTTGGAACTTTATTTGTGGGAATTCTGAAGACTATACTTAAAATAAGCTCTTTAGGAGAGGATTTGTTTTCCCTCTGCTAGATGACTGTATACTAAAACTACCCATCTGATATTCCTTTAATTTTCAACATTTTTGGTTTTTTTTTTTTTTTTGTAATAACACATAGTGTGAATTTTCACTCTACTTTGGCAAAAAGAGCATCTGTGGTTAGAATTATTAGGGAAGATCTCTGCCTCACCAATCCAGACCCAAAGCGAAACTGACAAGTTGCCTTTTCTCTGGGAAAGTTTGCTTTTTTCCCCCTAGTTTACCTTGTGTCCTGTCTCTAAGCATTGCCCATTAAAACCAAAGCTCTGGGCCACTAAGAACCAACAGATACATTAAGAGTAGCCCCTGCATTTATGACCTGCTTACCTCTTGGATGAGTAATTTTTTTTATTAATTTTGGTCTGAAGATTTCATTTGCTTTCTTAACAGCTTAAAGCTCTGCTTAAAAAAAAAAAAACTTTTAAAAATATTTTAACCGACATTTTCAGTTGTTTTCCAGATCATTTAATTCATAATATTTCCTAAAAAAAGAAGTATTAATTGTCTCAATGAAGCTAAATTTAGAGTAATTCCAACAACTGAAAGACTAGTATAACAACAACAACAACAAACTAACTTTATTCTGCCACTCAATAATTATGCAATTACTGGCCCCAGTCTCTTCATTTTTAAAGACATAATGCCTACTCTACCAAAATTCCTTATAGTTTTTACATACCTTGGGCACCTAACGTTATTTATTTTGGTCATTACTTCCTCTCTCTCTCTTATTATTTGTACATACCTCTATTTTACTAAACACTGTAATAGTTTATTTAAATATGTGCTCTAAAGCTAGGCAGTGGGCTCAAGGAAGGCAGAAACTAGGTCTTCCTATTCTATTTCAGCTATTAATACAAACCAGGCTGAGAGTAGATCAACTGTCTACTTGAATGAAATAGCACAGGCATTAGGTGCAAAAAAAGAATTTTTAGCACTTTACTTACTCTTCAGAGGTGCTACAAGATGACAGTTGATACAATCTTTTTTTTCCATGTGGACTGAGTTTAAAATGGAAGTCTAATGTTGAAGTGCTTCCTGGTTTTTGGTTTCAGAACTGCTAAGGCTTTTATAATAATATCAAAATCAGTAACAGAATGCCAAACCATGCAGAGGAGCAAAAGCATCTCTGAAAGTAGTGGCATTTGAATAATCACAGCAGTATCTTAGTTTAGAGATATTAATTCACAATACCATGTTATACCATAATTAATTAGCTCAGGGAGGAAACCAACTAGTTTTCTTATAGTACCAGGTAGCCACCCTCCCACCCCAGGTACCAAGGTATTATTTAAAAAATTTGAAGTTGCAATTTTAGAAAGCAACTCATCTTTACATTTGCCACTATGCAGACACGTGAACAATGCCTGCTGTACGAAAAGTATCTTACCAAGGATTTTTAGCAGTCAATATTTAGAATCCACTCTAGGTAAATTAACAGAAAGGTAATTTATTAAAGGATAGTGTCACTGCCACTATGTCACTGAAAGGGCTGAAAATGGGTACAAAGATAACATCACTCAAAATAATGAAGTGGCTTAATGAGGAAATCACTATCCCTGCCACCACCAAGTGCTAAATGCCAAAATTCAAATCCATTACCACTGCAAGGATCAAAACCACTTCCTCATTAGGAACTTAACCTTGAAACCTCCACTTAAAGCTGCCACTCCTTCCTGCAAAATCAAAAGTTATGAATAGAACCCTCATTTCCTTACATTGTGTATTTTCAAGCAAAAGTCATCTGTGGGTGTGTCTGACTTAGTGGCTCTTAATGTTATTTAAGATGCATCCATCTAGATACAAGAGCATCTGGGAATTTGAGTTTTGACTAGTACATACACTGGAGAGGCCTGTCTCACAATATGGGCATTTCTGCAAATATAGAAAGCTACTCAAAAATTGGGGGCTCCAAATATGACAAATATTACTGTAAGAGATTAAGGTTAATATTTAAGATACAAAATGTATTATGTCATATAGACTTAATTTATAAATAATTACCCAAATATTGTGGGATTACTATGAAAAATTTACCTTTCACTGATAGGATGCACTATTTCTTTTTTTTTTTTTAATTTTAAAATTTTATTATTTTTTAAAGATTTTATTTGAGAGAGACAGAGAGAGCCTGTGCAAGCGAAGTGCACACGAGTGGGGGCAGGTGGAGAATCTTGAGCACAATCCATGCTGAGTGTGAGCCCAACACAGGGCTCAATCTCATGACCGAGATCATGACCTGAGGTGAAACCAAGAGTCAGCCACTTAACCAACTGAGCCACCCAGGCGCCCTGAATTTTTATTTTCATTCCAGTTTAGTTAACATACAGTGTTGTATTAGTTTCAGGTGTACAATATAGTGATTCAATAATCCTATATTCTCAGTGCTCATCATAAGTATCTCCATCACCTATTTCACCCAACCTCCCCCACCCCCATCTTTGTTAACTTATCAGTTTCTTCTCTATATTTATTTTTTTTGTTCTCTATATTTAGATTAAATAATGAGAACAGAATTTGTGACCATGAAGTTTCAATGTTTCATTACATTTTTACAATCAGAAGTGTTTAAAAATATTCAAACTCCTCGTTCCTAGGTGAGAGCAGAAACTGAAAAAATCAAGGAATAAAAAATGACAGTCTTATAAGTGATTTTAGATGTTGCTATATTTTGTATCAGAAATCAGTTACTCCTTTGGAGATCACACATAATTACTCAAAGCTCAACCTCTGGTAGGCTTCCCAATTTAGCCAAACAAATTATTATAATCTCCATATAGCTAAAGATATAAAGAGTGATGTCCCTATGTGTTTAATGCAATTCAAAGAAATATGCTCCAAAGAATCAGGTTAGATTTTAAACAGAGTAGAGAATATAAAAACCAAATGCGTTTCAGTGCAGGTGGTGATGGGAAAGAGCCCATCCCACTTCAGGGGCAAGAAGAGACTGAGATCAGGGGCCAGAGTCAGGAGTGAAGGGGCTGTTGCTCAGACAGTGCCAAGAAATTCCTGGTAAGCTCAGGTGTTATCCTACCACACAGCAAAATTAATTTGTGATATTGAGAAAGAAAGCTTGTCCTTCTTTTACTGAGAACTAAGTGCTTGGCAGGACTGTGTTGGCACAATGGCTGTTATGTGCTTTTCCACCCACCTCCTGGAATGCCTGAGCTTCCTACCTTCTGAGGCACTAATGGTTTGCCCATGCGAAGTCCATACCCTAAGCATGTGAGGATAGAAAAAAATCAACTCAATAACTGAAGGACCAGAGCCCATTTCTGCAAACTTGGGGGGTCAGCCAGGAGTAAGACAGAGCCCCCAAATTACCACTGCCTCTACCACTGAAGTAAAGATACAGAAAATCTGTGACAGCCTGATGCCTTCCTGCACTGTCTGAAGTCAGGATCAGTGCTCCCAAGTATTGCTAATGGATGTTCCCCTTTGACGCAGCCCATTGATATCTCTTACTCCAAGAATACCAAGCTTGCCCAAGGAAAAGGGGATACACTATTTCATTAAGCATTTAATAATAAATCAAGATAATTAATTAGATACCTTTCAGCAGCATACTATCCATAAATCTGATGTGTCCCTTGCTAATGGTACCAAGAATAATCAAAGTGTAAAGTCTATAGCATATAGACAAGCAGTACTCCTGGGAATATTTGTATTTTTCACCAGACTAGTTAAGAGCATACACTTTAAAAGCCACTAATGTACACAAAAACACACATATAAGGATGTATATATTCCTTAAGTGAAAGGCTAAAAACAAATAGAAATTTCTATCTATAGGTAAATGGTTAAATAAAATGTAGTATACTTTGTAACGGGAATACTATAAAAGGGAAAAAAAAGGATAGGCCTATATTTACTAACTGAAAAAAATCAAGTTGCAAAACAAGCACTTTATCATTTATGTTAACAAACATAAAATCACTGTACAGATATACATATAAGTATGTAAAAACAGAAAAAGTCTGAAAGGTTACAACACCAATCTTATTAACAACAGAGCTATAAATTACTAAGATATTTACCAAAGAGGGAAAATGTACAAAGAACAAGCAGGAATAGTTAACTACCAAATATCATTTTTACCTACTGAACTACTTAATGTCATTTTGACAAGTGTCATTTTGACAAGTATAAAAGAAAACTATCAGTTCATTGCTGTAATTCATATAATTTTTCTAAGAGTTAACAATGTTTATCAATAGCCTTAAAAAGATGCATTCTTTTAAAATCAGAATTACCAGGAATGCCTGGGTGGCTCAGTCAAGTGTCTACCTTTGGCTCAGGTCCTGTTCCCTGGGATTACCGCGCATCTCAGCAGGGAGTCTGCTTCTGGCTCTGCCCCTCCCCCAGCCTGTGCACCCATGCTCGCGCGTGTGCTCTCTCTCTCTAATAAATAAACTCTTAAAAAAATAAATAATAAAAAATAGAATTACCATATGATCCAGTAATTCCACTACTGGGAATCTACCCAAAGAAAAAACACGAATTTGAAAGATGTACTCCTATGTTTATTGCAGCATTACTTGCAATAGCCAAGATATGGAAGCAACCCAAGTGTCTATCCATAAATGAATGTATAAAGAAGATGTGATATATATACACAACGGAATATTACTCGGCCATAAAAAAGAATATTTCTTTCTGTGACAACATGGATGGACCTAGAGAGTTGCTAAGTGAAATAAAATAAGCCAGACAGAGAAAGACGAATACCGTATAATTTCACTTATACGTGGAACTGAAGAAACAAAACAATCAAACAAACAGACAAAAGAACAGATTCTTAAATACAGAGAACTAGTAGTTACCAGAGGGGAGGAAGGTGGGAGGACAGGTGAAATAAAGGGGACTAAGAGTACATTTAATGTGATAAGTACTAAGAAATGTTAGAATCGCTAAATCATATCATACACCTGAAACTAAAAGAACACTGTATGTTAATAATACTTCAATACAGAAAAAATAAACATTCTTTATCTAGAAATGTCCCTGTGAGATCTACTCAAAAGAAAGAGATGTGGAAAACTATGTAAGTACAAGGATGTTCACCACACTGATTTCGTAACAGTGAAAAATTAGGAACATCTAACTGCTATCTACAGTCTAAATGTCTGTGTACCCCCCAAATTCATATGTTGAAATCCGAATGCCCAATGTGATGGATTTGGAAGGTGGGGCTTTGGGGAAGTGCTAAGTCAGAAGACCAAAGCCCTCATGAATGGATCAGTGCTTTTTTTTTTTTTTTTAAGATTTTATTTATTCATTCAAGACACAGAGATAGAGAGAGAGAGCACGAGCAGGGGAAGAGGCAGACGGAGAAGCAGGCTCCCTGTTGAGCCAGGAGCCTGACGTGGGGCTCGATCCCAGGGCCCTGGGATCATGACCCAAGCCAAAGGCAGACGCTTAAGCATCGGAGCCACCCAGGAACCCCAGATCAGTGCTCTTCTAAAAGAGATCCCAGACCCTAGCCCTTTCCACCATGTGAAGACACTGGCAAAAAGGCACTATGAGCCAGAAAGCCCTTACCAAGTACCAAATCTGCTGACTCCATGATCCTGGACTTTCCAGAATTAAATTTCTGAGTTTACAAGCTACCCAGTCTGTGTGGACTAAGGCACCAACCACAGAGGATTTGTTCAGTAACTATAGTCCAGCCATATAAAGATTATCTCAGAGCCTTAAAATCAGATTGTATATAAAACTGGTGAAATCTGAGTAAGTTCTGTGGATTGTACCAATATCAATCTGCTAGTTTTATACAACATACTATAGTTATGGCAAGATGTTACTACTGGGGGAAACTGGGCATAAAAGTACATGACACCACCCTGTGTTTTTTGGGCAACTTGTGAATCTGTAATTATTTCAAAATAAAATTTTTATAAATGGGGGAAAATACTGTAGAAGCATTGAAAGCATTCATGGAAACTTGGAAAAAAGGCAAGCTGCTACCTTATACAGAAATTTTGAATTTTGTGAAATAACGCACAAGTGCAGAAAAGACTGGAGAGACAAAATCAGTGTTATAACTGGTTATCTCTGAGCAGTAGCATTTTTTATTTTCATTTTTGTACTTTTCTGTATTTTCATATAATTAACATCAATTGCTTTCACAATCAGTAAATATATAATGAAACATTTAAGATCCAAATTAAGAGACACATCAACTGGGAAAATCATTCTAGGCAAGTGATATAAGACTTGCCTTCAAAGAAGATAAGAAAAGCACAAACAAAAATCCAATTCACAATTAATAAACATGGAAGAACGTTCAATCACCTTAGTCACTGAAGAAATGCAAAATAAATCAATTATTTCATTTTAACCTATATGGTGAACTTTTATAAATTAGAATGCCGGATGATGACAAAGATGCAGTAAACTGGGCAACAATACTGTCCTAAACACTTCTGAAAGCAATCTGTCAACAGACATGTTGGTATGAAAAACTTTTAAAATGTTCACTCTTTGACCTACTGCAGTAAAATTTAACCTAAAAGCTTTCTACAAGAGTGTCCTGTATCAAATTACTCCACATAAAGAAAAATTGGAAACAAAAACATCCAACAAAAAAGTTGTGTTTTTCTATGATAGTCTTTAAAATGACACAATAATGAATCTGACAAGACAGTTTAACTACAACAAAGGCTTATTTTTCTCATTTAAATTCTCAATAACCATGTTCGATTAATTTTGTTTAGGATTTAATAATGAATTCCATCAAAATCCTTATCTCTTCCACAGAATTAGAAGTAAGCCCCTGAGGCTACACAGTTACATAAAACACCTGTTAAAGGATGTAAACTGTCCAAGTGCACTCTGAAACCAGCTGCCAAAACCACCACAAAAATATCCAAATTGTCAGTCCATAAAACAGATCAATCACCACCTCTGTATCTAAGCAATATATGTCATCACCAAATAAGCCAAAAGCAGTCTTCATTATTGGTCCATTTTATGCCAGTTCCTATGTGGGGAGTGATATATGAAAGGAAAAAAGAGAGATATCAAGTTCCTGGCAAAACGATACCCTCTGGTCACAAAAGACAACAGTTTTAAGGTAAAAGAACCAAGTCAGGAAAAAGTCATCATGAATATGGTGAAACTATCTCTTTGGTCATATCTAACCATTTGTTTTACTTACCTATTTACTATCAGAAACAGAAATCCCAAGCCACTTAACCCTACAAATGCTGAAAAACAAAGTGTATAAATTAATTAAAGTTATTTGCCTCATGGCAAATCAATCATCCAGGTTTAATTTTTACATCTCCAATACTGAGAGGAACACCAAATCACAAGTACTTATAAAAAAAAAGAAAGACACAAAACAAACACCTGTCATTTCATCTAGGATAAAACTTCAGGATTCTACTAGAAGATGCTTAGGGGTATTCCATGAAAACAAAAATGAAAATTAAACTGGGAATTTTTCACCCATTCTGACAGGGAAGAATAACAACTAACATTTATGGAACACTTAATTCACCTTCATAACAACTTCAGTTAAATACTAGTATCATCCACATTTTGCAGATAAGAAAAATGTTACTGGTGGAGCGTGTGACTCTTGATCTTGGGATTGTTGAGTTCCAGCCCCACAATGGGTGTAGAGATTACTTAAAAATAAAATCTTAAAAAAATTTTTAAAAAGTTACTTTACCCAAAGGTAATGTGCCCAATATTGCAAAGCTAATAAGGCAGAGGCAGAATTTGAATCTAGGCAGTTGGGAGTCTGCCAATACAATTTTACAGTGGTTCTTAACCACTACACTACAGTTACCTTAAAGTTTTAAGACAACCAGTTATTAAAAAAAAAAAAAAAAGATAACCAGTTACATACCATTTAAGGAATATTATAAATCTCCTCACCAAGCCAAATGGTCCCTGACTCAGTTCTGCCTAGAGTGGTTAATAATCCAGAAAAAACTGGGTATGCCACCAGATAACTAGGGTCCTCAGAGCAGGTCAATTCAGCTCTGCCCTGATTTCTATCTCAGGGCCAAGGTACTTTTCTATCCTAGGGCCTTAGCTAATTTTCAATTAAATAAAAAAGATAATATTCATGGCAGTTTATGCAATAAAATTTACCCTCTATCACAAGCACTTATCTTTATCTGAATTATTTTGTCAGCAAGCTCCACAATGGCAATGACCTTATGTATGGTTTACTGCTCTCTAAGCACCCTGAACAGTGACTAGCACACAGGAGGCCAACAAATAACATTTTTTAAATGAATCAATGGATGAACAAATGCTATATGAGTGTTTCTCAAACTTTACTGTGCATAGGGAGAAAAAAAAAAGAATCATCTAGGGATCTTGCTAAAATGCAGATTCTGATTCAGCAGTTCAGGGACAGAGGCTAAGAGTATTCTAAGAAGCCCCTGGGTAACTAAGTTTGCTGCTGGTCTACGGCTCACACTGAATAGCAAGGTAACTGGACCACCCGAAGTCATTTCCCCCAAACTCTTCAAGTAGTCAAGAATCAGGATTCACTTACTCTCCACTGTGGAGGAAAATCTGAAGTTTATTCATCAATAAAGCTATTACTGCTGATCCTCTGGTATCAGAAGGAAAGACTTATATCCCCAAATTCCCACCACACCTCAGTTAGATGGCATCTATTGACTGTTTAAAAACAAAAAACAAAACAAAACAAAACAGGCTTCCATAGATTAATGGCTTAGCTTTTCGGGGGGGGCGGGGGCATCAAGGATTACTCTGAAAATATAATCAGAACTACAGACTTCTCCCTAAAAAGTTCTATAGGAGATTCATGAACTCCCTTATTAAAATTAAGAACTCTATTGGTATTTAGCATTTAAGTAATTTAAATAGTCCTCAACATACTGAGTCATTTTACTCCAAACTGTCATCTGATAAAGCCAATAGCTAACTATACAAATGAAATTAAAAAAAATTCCAACTTCAAATCGGTATTAAATATGAAAATAATCCTTTTCAGAAATGTGTATAGTCAAGTCAGCAAACTGTTATTTTTAAATAAAAATGACCAGAAAACTAAGATGAGATTGTCTTTCCTAAGTGTATATGAAAGCAGCAGCTCACATGTAGTATTTATTACGCACCAGATACTATTTGAAGTACTTTATGTTAACTATCTTCTTAACAATCTTATCTAAGACAAATTAATATTATCCTCATATGTTATTAGTATTATCCTCAATTTATACATAAGAAAACTGAGAAGCAGAGCTGAAACAACTTGCTCAAGGTCATAACAAATAGAAAGGGGCTGAGCCTGCCCCCAGTTCTTAACCACTCTTTTGTGCAACCCTGTATATAAATGTATCTTATCATTATTACTCAATCACTGCCCCATTTTTTTCCTTTACCTAACTCAAAAGGCTAGAATAATCCTATATTTCTCTTACCTTGCTTAACTGCAAATGTTTGTAAATTCCAGAAATTTAATTTCTAATAGCTAATTCAACAACAAATATTTTAGCACCAACTTATGTGCACTGTTAGTGATACGGGGAAAAATACTGCCAATAAGCATACAGTCTCTTCTGAAAAATTGAAAGTTATACAAATCAGGACATTTTTGAGCATGAAACAAGATGGGACATCTGTTCCAGAAAATAGGTGTACACTATAACTATCTGGGACAAAATGGGATGTATGATCACATTAACCTATTTCGTAGTTTGCAATATGTAGTGGTATGAAGTACTGGCCACCTATGTACAACACAAACCCTGGATTACTCCTGACTTTCTGTTTTGACACACAAAATGCTTTTCTCTTCCCTCAATAATACATAAACCAAACAAAACTTAACTCCTCATCCTTGGAGTCTGGCTTTAAGTCTACACTTCATATTCTACCCCTAGCAATATTCATCTCAAGTACTCCTCTGAAAAAAGAAAAAGAAAGAAAGAGAACTCCGCTGTCTTTGGTTTAGAGTCAGTCATTTATAAATACAGAGATATTTTCTGAACCAAAGTTTGGCTCAAAAGTTTGGCTCTATTCCAAGAAACAGACAAGAGAAGACACATTAGTAAGTGATACTCAAAAGTTTCTTTTTCTTACATTTACCTATAGGGGAACATTAGAAAAAATTTTCTTCGTAAAAGAGGAAATATAAATCTATTTGCATTTTATCATTTGTATTCCTTTAAATCTTGCATATAAATGAGTCTGTATTTTAACATACTGAAATCTTCCTTCTTGTTTTATAAGTTTTATTTGCCCAATTAAAAGTATACTCTAGGGCGCCTGGGTGGCTCAGTTGGTTAAGCGACTGCCTTCGGCTCAGGTCATGATCCTGGAGTCCCGGGATCGAGTCCCGCATTGGGCTCCCTGCTCAGCAGGGAGACTGCTTCTCCCTCTGACCCTCCTCCCTCTCATGCTCTCTGTCTCTCATTCTCTCTATCAAATAAATAAATAAAATCTTAAAAAAAAAAAAAGTATACTCTTAAGCTATAAAAAATTTAAAATAAGGTAATTAACCCATTTGGCTTACCCAGAATCAGGGTAAATTAGTAACAAGACTCAGATTAGAACTCAAAAAGGTATACATATCTCTCTCTCTTCTTTTTTTAAGGTATATATCTCTTAAATCAGTGCTATCTCACAGTAGTTTTTGCAATTACCAGTGCCATTATGATGTAGTTTTAATAAATTTTCCAAAAATGTTCAACAAAACAGGCACAAATTACAGTCATTTTGGAAGGCTACTATTTATATACTGGACAATTTACACCACAACAGAGTTGCCATGATGATCAAATGATAGTTGTCGTTTAAGCTCTTCCCTAGACTGTGTTAAAAGGCTTAATACATAAACATCAAGAACACAAACTAACTTTGTCAGAAGAAATTATTATTCCCAAATTACAGATAGGAACTTGAGGTTCCAAAAAGCGGTCACTTGTCTAAGGTCATACAACTAACATTTGAACCCAGGATTCCAAAGTCCTTACAGAAAATCACAGTGCATAATGCAAAAGTTTATAATGTTTTCAAGACTGGAAACCTGCCTCAAGAACTAAACATTAAAGAAAAAATTTAAGCAAAATACAGAATATAGAAACAATAAAAGAAAATGCTGTGAACACCATCAGAGCTAAAGAGTCATTTTCCATTTTCACTTAAGGATCTTCAAAGAGGTTAAAAATCTTTAATGACTTCACAATGATAGCTGTATTAGTTTCTCAACTTCCTCTGCTTTCCGCTCCTCTGCAATATAGACTCAGACCCCATTTCAACTACAGGGTCAAAATCTTTTCTTAAGCTCCTAGGTAGTGGGGCGCCCAGGTGGCTCAGGGTCATGATCTCAGGGTCCTGGGATGGAGCCCCGCATCGGGCTCCCTGCTCAGTGGGAAGCCTGCTTCTCCCTCTCCCACTCCCCCTGCTTGTGTTCCCTCTCTCGCTGTGTCTCTCTCTGCCAAATAAATAAAATCTTTAAAAAAAAAAAAAAAAAAGCTCCTAGGTAGAAAATCAAAATTACAGATTTGAAATGTTCATGACTACTACCAAGGATCATTTCCATTACCTGGGAAGTAATATGGAAGTAATACGGATATGCCTGATAGCCCAAACAAACCCAAACTGATACAAAATAGTTGAATATCAATATTCCTGGCTTCTGGTTTTTCAGAAAACTGTAAACCAGTTCACTGTAATTTGAAGCACCAAAAGGTACTTTTACATCTCTATGTTCATTTCTAAGCATTTTAGTCTACTTTTCACACTTCAAAGATAATTCCTACTTCATTCTCAGTCCATTGTATCTGAAAATATTTCTACTTGAAAATATTTTTATTCATTTTTAAATTCTGCATCTACCTCCAATAAATATTACAAAATCAAATTGTTCAGAAACTGCTATTCACTTATTTATAATTTCTCTTGGCAATTATTTCACAATTTGTTTAGGCACTTTCTTCTTCTAAGTCATTTTTTATTTTCTTAATTAATTTATTTTTTAAAGATTTTATTTATTTGACAGAGAGAGCACAAGCAGAGGGAGAGAGAAGGAGAAGCAGGCTCCCTACTGAGCAAGGAGCCCCATGTGGGACTAGATCCCAGGACCTTGGGATCATGACCCAGGCCGAAGGCAGCTGCTTAACCGAATGAGCAGGCGTCCCTCTAAGTCATTTTTTTTTTATTTTTATTTTTTTATTTTTATTTATTTATGAGAGACAGAGAGAGAGAGAGGCAGAGGGAGAAGCAGGCTCCCAAGGAGCAGGGAGCCCGATGTGGGACTCGATCCCAGGACCCTGGGATCATGACCTGAGCCGAAGACAGACGCTTAACCATCTGAGCCCCCAGGCACCCTCTCTAAGTCATTTTTTTAAAAAATCATTTTCACTCAGTGACATCTATTAACATTTTATAAATAAATTATTTAAGAGTCTCATGCTCTACCGACTGAGCTAGCCGGGCACCTTACAAATAAATTATTTAAATGGGAAAAACCAGTACTATATTTGGGGTGAAAGGCACAATGTTATGATTACTATAATATAAATGATTTCAGATTCTAAGGTTAATCTAAAATTTAAAATATTACCTAAAAAAGCAGAAAACTTTAGAAGTCAAATAAATTATTTTAAAAATTATGTAAGAGCTGGGGGAAGAAGGGAATGGGCAGTTATTGTTTAATGCACACAGTTTCAGTTTTGCAAGATGAAGAGTTCTGGATGTGGATAGTGGTGATGTTGCACAACAATGTAAAAGTACTTAATAACCCTGAACTATACACTTAAAAATGTTTAAGATCATTAAATTTTATGTTATCTGTATTTTAAATAATTAAGAAGAATTTTAAAAGTTATCTAAGAGTTATTAAAGCATCCTAGAGTGCACAAAAGTCATTATTACCTAAATAAGTGGTTATAAGTATTCATTTTCAGGGAAAAACTCAAATTGAGACAGAAACCCAATTAAAACATGGCCAAACAACTAAAGCAGACGTAACTGCTAAAAATATTAGAGGGGGGGAAAATGATCTGAAAAACAAAAACGTTAGCAACCATAAAAATCATTAAAAAAAAAGTGTAACCTGTCATTTAAGTAATTTGATAGAAGGAAGCATGATGCTGTTTTGAACTTACAGAATGTGTTTTAAGGGAATTTATGTCGGTACATCTCTGAAAATTCTGTGAATTATCCAAACATTTTTACCTCTTCTCAGAGAGCCAGACACTGTATATGTCTCCTTCAGAACAGAGTGAGAAAAAAACCCAATAAACTACTAAAATCAATATAGCCCTTTGTCAGCAAGACTAAGTTAAAAAAGTTACCTCTAAGTATTACTTAAAACAGGATTCCCTGTCTGCCTGTAGATTTCTATTGCAGTATAGCTAGATAGCAGAGTTCTAATTCCAGCTTCAATATTCACTAGCTGTGTAATTTTGGGCAACTTTCTTAAATTCTGTGGCGTAGTTTATCTCTAAAATCCTCGTAGGTAGGATTGAGTAGATGCGTATGTATGTTCACATGCAAAAACACTTAACAGGCCTCATGCACAGTTAAGTACAATATATGTGTATATCACTATTATTATAGTGCCATTATCATTACTATTATCTATCCCACTGATTCCAGTTATAAACTAGAAGCTGGGGTCTTTCCAGAAAAATGCACACAGGTAAAAGATTTTGAACACAACTGCAAAGGGCCCAGATTCCATATTAGAGAAGCCCTACCAAAGATAATCCACAAGCAACTTGGTTTACAGCAAAGTGGTTCTTAACCTCTCTTGTGCCATGGACCGCTTTAGCAGTCTAATTAATCTATAGATCTCTTCTCAGAATGTTTATTTTTTATTTAGATTTTTAAATTTATTTGACAGAGAGAGAGAGACAGCGAGAGAGGGAACACAAGAAGGGGAAGTGGGAGAGGGAGAAGCAGGTTTCCCGCTGAGCAGGGAGCCCGAGGTGGGGCTCGATCCCAGGACCCTGAGATCATGACCTGAGCCAAAGGTCTTAGGCGGCTTAACGACTGAGCCACCCAGGCGCCCTTCAGAATGTTTTTAAATTTTGAAATGCACAGGATCACAAAATAAACCAATTATAGTTATCAGAATATTTTTAAATTTCTACTTTAGTAATAAATGTGCTTTTCTAATGCATTAAATAACAAGATTTTTAAACATATAACAAGGTGTAATGAACATTAACAGTATTTCAAGATACCTGCAAAAACTGTAATATATGAAAATATTTCTCTTGTTGAATCCATTGCAATTTCAAGAATTTTCAATTCTCGGGCGCCTGGGTGGCTCAGTTGGTTGAGCGACTGTCTTCGGCTCAGGTCATGATCCTGGAGTCCCAGGATCGAGTCCCGCATTGGGCTCCCTGCTCGGCAGGGAGTCTGCTTCTCCCTCTGACCCTCCCCCCTCTCATGCTCTATCTCATTCTCTCTCTCAAATAAATAAATAAATAAATAATCTTTAAAAAAAAAAAGAATTTTCAATTCTCTTCAATTCTAGATTTTAATTAGAAGCTAGTCAGAATAAAGAGGCAATTTTTCTTCCCCTCACTGAAGTTCACAGACTTCGTCAATTCTAACCAGAGACCCAGATTAAGAATTCTTAGATTAAGGGAAAGTGCAAAAATAAGTTCTGGAGCCAGAGACTTGTGTTCTACACGCCAGACTTCAGACTTTAGTCCCCATATTATTTGCACCTGAATGACCTCAGGCATCAAACCATGAGCTCTGGTTCACTCATTTAGAATAATTTCTAAATCCTATAGGTTAGAGGCGCCTGGGTGGCTCAGTTGTTATGCGTCTGCCTTCAGCTCAGGTCATGGTCCCAGGGTCCTGGGATCGAGTCCCATATCGGGCTCTCCTCTCTGCGGGAAGCCTGCTTCTCCCTCTCCCACTCCCCCTGCTTGTGTTCCCTCTCTTGCGGTGTCTCTGTCAAATGAATAAAATCTTAAAACAATAAAATAAAATAAATCCTATAGGTTATTCCTATAGTTCTAAGAATCAAACATTAGCTAACAAAATGCCACATAGGGGCGCCTGGGTGGCTCAGTCGTTAAGCGTCTGCCTTCGGCTCAGGTCATGATCCCAGGGTCCCGGAATCGAGCCCCGCATCAGGCTCCCTGTTCCGCGGGAAGCCTGTTTCTCCCTCTCCCTCTCCCCCTGCTTGTGATCCTGCTCTCACTGTCTCTCTCTCTATCAAATAAATAAATAAAATCTTTAAAAAAAAAAAATTTTTTTAAAATGCCACATAACCAGTGTGTTACCTTTTTTTTTTTTTTTTTTTTTACTGATTTTAATACCATATATTCAGCCCCAAATGTTTAGTGACATTGTTAATTTTCAGTCATTATAGGAGAAAAGTTAAAAACCACATACTGGTTCACAAAGAAAATGATTAGTGGAAATATTAATTAACAGTTTAATAAAAGCCATGATTTGGCACTAGAATGACCTATATCTAAATACCAATTCCACTACTTTACTTCTAAGTTAACCTCTCCACCTCAGTGTTTCTCATCTGTAAAACACTGCAATGTTGTTTTAGACACAAGAGAGGATCTAGCTTAAACACTCAATAAATGGAGCGATTATTAAAGTTCATATTTTAACAAAGCCAAACGAATCAATTTGGAACTCAAAAGTATATTTTGGAATTCATGTTAATATGAATAAAACTTCGCATTCTCTTGCCCAGCAAAACACATCACACTTAAAATCTGAAGCATTTGCATGGCATAACGTTCCTAATACAAACTGGCACTGTTTAAAATCATATCTGATTTCTTATCCTGCCGAAAAAAACCCACAATGAGGATAAAAAACGGTAAACAGAATGGGGTCAGTAATCTCAAATCTTTTCAAGATTCACTTGGCAGTGTTCCAATGAATGTTTATTACCAATGTCGGACATACTCTAAGGTAGCTGGGTCTCTTTAAAACCCAATTTAAAGATCTCAAATTTATCAGCTACACATTGTCGGTTAGATTAAAAAAAAAATTAAAGCATGTATTTATTTTATGCCGGAATATTACGGAGTAAAATCCATCCCTCCCTCCTAGAAAGGGGGGGGGGGGGAACCTGCCATAGACTGGCCCTGGCTTCTCGATCCATTATACAACCTGTAAATTCCTTCCCTCATTGAAAAGATTCTTTTTATGGGCATAGTTAACAAGTGCCAAGTTGCGAAGTTGCAGCTTTGCTGGTTTGACGTTTTCACAATTCAAGAACAATATGATCTGGAATCTACTCAAAGCATTAGCCAGGCAGTCAGCTGATGTTCACTGCACACAAGAGAAACAAATAAGAGAAACTAAACCTCGTATTTGTGTAAGGTAGGTATCCACTACCTTTAAAACTAAAATAGGCCAGCAGCACACGTTCCAGTTAAAAGTACTTCTGTTAAGTAATATTTAAAAAAAACCAACAAACCCGGCTTTCCTCGGACTAGGTTTCTCTCATTCTTGGAATTTTCCTCGTATAAGGGCTTTTATCCGTCCATAAAGCCAAACCCTCATCACGGAGCCACTGCCTGAGTAACTTTTACAAAAGGTCAAAGCGGTGCCTTTCAAGGCTTCCAAAGCCTATTGGCGTCTCCTCCGTTCACAGTAATTCGCTTTCCACCCACAGAACGTTCCAGAGACTTAGGGACGGGGACCAAACAAAATTTGGTGGGGGTTGCTAAAATGCAGCTTTCAACTTTCTCTTCAACACACTTAGACCGAATTTCACCTTCCTTCCTCCGCGGCCCCACATGTTGCTTGCTTCCCTCCCAGAGGGCCCCGCGAGACCTCGCTTCTCCACCCCCCCCCCGCCCAACGCGCCCACCTGATTACCCTTTTCTCTGCAGACTCCGCCCCCGCCCTGCTCCCCCCCACCCCCCCGCCTGTGTGCCTCCTCTAGGAGGTCCATATGGGACACTTTCCCCTTCCTCTGATTCGCACCTCACACCAGACAAGCCTGGATTCTCCACCTTCAATTCTCCCCCACTACGGCCCTCACTTCCCACAGGTTCTTAAAGTGTTGTGAGAGCGCAGAGTGGAGCCGCAGGCCTGCACGGCCCAGGTGCTGTGTCAGCCTATCTGCCGGTTCCGCGGCGTGTACGGCCTGGAAAGTCACATGGTGGTGGGACCGGCCGGCGCCTCCACTCCTGCTCTCCTCACAGCAGGACGACATTACCAAGTCCACTCACCTCCACGAAGAGCAACATGTCTTCCTCCGCTCAGCCCAATCGTTCTCGCCGCCGCGACTCCAACGGGCTTACAGGCCCGAGCCCCAATTGCTAGGATAAGGACACTCGCCTGGCCCCTCCACCCGGCAGTGGACCCGGCTCCTCCCCCGCCGTCAGCCGCTGCGGCCTGACCCGCCCAGTCCCACCTCCCTTGAAAGAGCAACTGCTTCCGGTTCTAGAGAACAATTGCTTCCGGGAGAAGAGAAACCCCTCGTCGCGCTCAACTTTTGCGCTACCTTTTCCAGCGGCAGCATGGGAGGTACTATCATCAGTCCTGGGGGGAGGAGGGAAGCGATCAGAGGAAAGCACCATTCTGTACCACGGGGGTGTGTAAAAATCTTATTGACGCATTTTATCCCTCGCCAAACGGCGGGCTACCACTGCTGTAATTACGCAGTTTTCATAGTTCAAAATCTAGATCTGATGAAAAGCCGAGCTTGTGTGAAGTGTACTGGACAGACGCCCAATCCTTCCGAAAATTTGGCGGCTCGGAGAAGAAAAGTGGAGAAGAAAAAAAGCGAGTAGCAGTTACAGTAAATATATTAATAGCAGCTGCTGTATATTGAATGCTTACTATGTGCCTGGCATTATTCTAAGTATTTTATGAGAATTAATCTTTTAAAAACCGCATGCAATAGATATTATCCCCATTTTACAGTTGAAGGAGCCCTTTAGAAGTGCGGGTTTCCCTTAAAAACGCCTTTAAAGAACTTTGCCCTGTGTTCGCTTAAATCAGGTACCCACATCTAAGCTACTTAATATGGTGATGTTCTGTCACTGTCACTTCAAATGAAGTACAATAAAAACAAAAATTTAAAAATGGTCTTTATACTTTTCTGTTAGATGATCCAAATTCCTTATTATCTTCAGCAATACCTAGTAAGCTTTATCCTTCCCTATCACTCCCACTTCTATATCCTAGTTCAGACACTTATCTTTTGAAATAATTATGTCTTGATCTTTTCCACTGCTTTTTCCCATTCTATTATTTCAAAAATCTTTCTAAATTAAAGGTTTCATTTTCACCAAACTGTTACTTGCTTTCAAGACCTTACCATTCTGATCCCATGTAATCTCCCTTACTTTATCTCTAATGAATCTACTCACTTGTTTACTTGAATACCAAATTAATTTCTCTATCAAATTCCTGGTATTTGTGTTCCATCCTCTCCCTAATCTGATCTACAGTACACTCAACATTACTTCATCTCAGTTAAACCAGTCTCCTCACCTTTCCCCTGAAAGACAAAACTCAACACTCACCTCCAAAGCCATGGCTCAAGGTGTCTTCACTATCTGGAATGCCTTCATTTGTCAATCAACTTTCTCTCTCCATAGGGTTTTCCCAAAGACACTGCTCCCCGCAGATTTCTTCTTCATGTCCCTTATTAGCACTTGAATAGTCTATCTTAAATTATTTTCTTTTTTTCGTTTTTTAGTTTCTTCACTGGTGCCCTATAGTATATTCTTCACATTCTAAGATAATGGTGGCCACATAGTAGTAGTATCACTCAACAAATGCTTGCCAAATTGAAAGGTAAGGAGGGAGCTTTTAAATTTTGCTTTAAAAAAGCCTTCATTTCCAGTTGCTGATGAATCCCATGCTGCATAAAAAATATGAGAGAGGGAGAGAGCACAATAATGCTAAATTAGTTTAGTTGACAAGCATGCAGGCTGCTTTGTGAATGCCTACTGGGATAAGCAATGTAAAAAATCAAGAGAAATGAAAGTTATTTAAGGATCTCACAATCTAATATTATCAAAAAAGTACTTAAACAGATTAATTGATAAGTTCAAGAAATGCTGGATAATGATGGATATTTTAATCAAACTTAACATTTACCAAAATAATTCTTAATTGCGGTCCTTTCAGAAAACATTTTTAACTTCCCTGAATGGACTTAATTGTGATTTGTACAAAAGGAGGGAGTAATTTTTATGACTGGGTGTGAGGGGACGCAATTAACAATAAAAGAAAGTATTCTGGGGCTTAGAACTAAGTTTCCATAGGAATTGAGTCTGAAACGATAATGAATATCCAAATTTTGGAAAATTTCTGAGGAGGAACTGAGGAAGAATATGTCAAAGGTTTAAAACAAACAAAACCCCTAAAACACAGCCTCTGGTTTTGAGAAGTTCACCAACTAATGGGCAGAGACAAATAATAGTTACATTCCAGTGAGATAAGTACTATAATAGGAAGTTTACAAAGTGTTTTGGGAACACAGAGGAGGGGTTAACTTAGACAATGAGATATTAGAAGGGAGAATATTTAATTTGCTCTCTCTATATTGATTCATTTCTCAAAGGCAACTACTTTATGTTCCCCTGTCTCCCATTCTCTGAAGGACTGAAATACATAAATTGTTTAACTTCACAAGTTAGCAAGGACTCAACATAGGACTAAGTTTACAATAAGAACTCAACATAGGAAGTTGTATAAAGTCAAAAACCTAAAAGATGATATTATGTAGTTTGTGAATACATGCACCTGTAGTAAAACTATATAAACAGAGACTAGACATAAATACATCAAATTCATGACTGTCTTTGTCTCTGTAAAGGGACAGAGGGGAAGGAAGGAGTCTAGGGAGAACACCAAAAGGGATCTCTAATGCTTTATTTTATTTAAAAATTTCTGAAGCAGGGGCGCCTGGATGGCTCAGTCAGTTAAGCCACTGCCTTCGGCTCAGGTCATCATCTTGGGATCCTGGGATTGAGCCCTGCATGGGGCTTCCCTGCTCAGTAGGGAGTCTGTTCCTCCCTCTCCCTCTGACCCTTCCCTCTGCTCATGCTCATGCTTTCACGCATGCTCTCTCTCTCTCAAATGAATAAATTTTTTTAAAATCTTAAAAAAAAATTTCTGAAGCAAATATGACAAAATGTTAATATTTGTTCATTCTATGTGATAGGCACATGGCTATTTGTTATATTACTTTCTGTACCGTTTCATATTTTTTAATAAATAAAACTACACAGCTAACAAAACTACCCTATCCTTTAATTGCTCCAGTGTCTTAAATCCTTTCACCTCCTCTGCAATCAAAGGAGCTGCCCAGAGTAGTCCTCTTAGTAACAAAGCAGCGTCCAGTTTTCCCTTCAATTTCTCCAGCCAGCTATGGAATTTCAAAACCTTCTTCGGTCACGTTCCTTGGAAAAATGAATAACTAGGCAGTGCAAAGAGTGTGATCTTCATCCAAATAATAGTTTCCAAATTATTACATGTCTAGGACAAGTTGAGGGGCAGCTGAGGGCATTGTAACACAACTAGTCAATTACAGGTTTAAAATTCTTAAGCAAAACCTCACGAAGAGAGAAGAATCAGGAGTTACATTTGATATACTGGATCTTGAATTCTAACACCTAGATTATAAGCTTATTTAAGCAAGGCTATATCTTCTATTTCTTTTAGCGTTCCTGTTGTCTATTTCCTACCCTCCCTCCCCCCTACCATCACAGCATATAGATAGAATGCCTAGTTCTCTGCATATAGTAAGCACTCTAGAGATGTTTGAGTCACTGATGTCACAATGGATCTACTATGACATCACCAGGACTGGAATACCATGGTTAGCAACAAATCAGGGTAAACCACAACCTCTGGGAGCAGAAAGACCTCTTCTAGCTTCCTTGTGGACACCTTTCTTAGCATTTGCCTATATTCCGTGAAAAAAGAAGAAATAAAAGAAAATCACTCAACTTTTCATAGGATTTATCAAAATGCAAAGTGGGATAGACGGCGAATCTGAATCAGAAAAAGAAGTTGAGGATTCCATCATGTCCAGAAAAGCCCTTTATAAATCAGGGGTCCCTCAGCTGGAGATCCCATTTGCAGTACAGAATGTCATCTCTAGGATCGAGCAAGCACAGCTTTATCGAGCCAGAGAGGTAGGTCGTCAATGCAAAGTTTACAGATTACAACTGTTTTTTAACCTTCAATGATAAGCTACATTTTTTGAACTCATTTTATTTTCATGATCTTTGACTGTGTTTGAGGTAACTTTAATTTCAAATGACAATTTCACCTGACTCTGTGGATAACATGCTCCAATTTTGTTAGTCTCTTTTACTTTCCTATCAGAATTAATTAAGCCTTTTAAGAAATAAATCACATGTGCTACTGAGTGATTGGGAAAGAAAGAAAAATAAAAATCTATAGCTAATATTGATATCTAATTTCAGTCAATAGTTTTCATTTGTTCTCAACTAAACTTTTATCAAATAGCTTTAACATGAAGAAATATAGTTTGGTTTGAATTCCAGCTCTGGAAGGTGGATTTGTTGACCAGTAGAAACCCGAGGACAATGAACAAAAGCTTGAATAATACAACAATCCAATAAATTCCAAACAATTAAGGGTATACTGCGTTCTGTTCTCTCAGAATACAACAAAATCAGGTTAAAAGAAATTAATTCAAGTAAGTTTTTTCCTATGTTTAAGGAGTGCTAAATATTTGTACTTTCTCATTCTCCAAATAAACTTACTCCTGCTCCAACTCCCCACAACTAACAACAGTAACCTGGTGTTTGCTTTTAACACCTTTATTGAGGTATAACTGACACATAATAAGCTGTATATATTTTTAAGTATACAAGTTTTGATATATATAAACACCTGTGAAAACCTCATCACAATCAACATAATGAACTTACCCGTCACCCCAAAAAGTTTCCTTACACTTAGTTACAATTCTTCCCACATACCCTTCCCAACCCCCCCCCCAATCTCTAGGCAACTGCCAATCTGCTTTTTCTGTCCCTATAGATTATTTTGCATTTTAAAATAATTTTATGTAAGTGGAATCATACAGCATCTACTTTCTCTCAAATAAATAAAATCTTTAAAAAAAGATTCTTACTCCCTCACCCTCTGCCTCCAAAAATGAAATTGGCTATGAATATTTGTATATTTATTCATGACTTATTTTATAGACATTTATATAAACATTTCATTTCTTTGGGATAAATACTTAGGTTGGAATGGCTGGGTCACACAGTATATAAATGTTCAATTTTTTAAAAACTACCAAACTTTTGGGGCGCCTGGATGGCTCAGTCGTTAAGCGTCTGCCTTCGGCTCAGGTCATGATCCCAGCGTCCTGGGATTGAGCACCACATCGGGCTCCCTACTCAGCGGGAAGCCTGCTTCTCCCTCTCAACTCCCCCTGCTTGTGTTCCCTCTCTCGCTGTGTATCTCTCTGTCAAATAAATAAAATCTTAAAAAAAAAAAAAACTACCAAACTTCTAAAAAGTGGTTATACATCTGTTGGCCATCTGGATGTCTTCTTTGGAAAAATGTCTATTCATGTCTTTGCCCATTTTTAAACTGGATTATTTATTTTTTGGGTGTTGAGTTTTATAAGTTCTTTATATATTTTGGATACTAATCCTTTATCAGATATGTCATTTGCAAATATCTTCTCCCATTCTGTAGGTTGCCTTTAAGTTTTTTGATTGTTTCCTTTGCTGTGCAGAGCTTTTTATTTTGGGGCACCTGGGTAGCTCAGGTGTTAAGCGTCTGCCTTCGGCTCAGGTCATGATCCCAGGGTCCTGAGATCGAGCCCCACATCGGGCTCCCTGCTCAGTGGGGAGCCTGCTTCTCCCTCTCCCATCCCCCTACTTGTGTTCCCTCTCTCGCTGTCTCTCTCTCTGTCAAATAAATGAATAAAATCTTTTAAAAAAAGCTTTTTATTTTAATAAAGCCCCAATACCTTATTTTTGCTTTTGTTTCCCTTAGCTCAGGAGACCTATGTCAAAGAGGTTACTACCTGTGTTCTCCTCTAGGATTTTAATGGATTCCTGTCTCACATTGAGGTCTTCAGATCCATTTTGAATTTATTTTTGTATATGGTATATGAAAGGGGTCCAGTTTCATTCTTATGCATGTTGCTGTCCAGTTTTCCCAACACCATTTATTGAAGAGACTATCTTTTCTCCATTGGATATTCTTTCCTGCTTTGTCGAAGATTAATTGACCATATAGTTGTGGGTTCATTTCTGGGTTTTCTATTTTGTTCCATTGAACTGTGTGTCTAGTTTTGTGCCAATACCATCATCAGGGAAATACAAATCAAAACTACAATGAGATATCACCTCACACCTGTCAGAATGGCTAAAATTAAGAACACAGGAAATAACAGGTGTTGGCGAGGATGCCAAGAAAGAGAAAAACTCTTACACTGTTGGTGGGAATGCAAACTGGTGCAGCCACTCCGGAAAATAGTATGGAGGTTCCTCAAAAAGTTAAAAATTGAACTATCCTATGACCCGGCAACTGCACTACTAGGTATTTACCCAAAGGATACAAAAATACTGATTTGAAGGGATACATGCACCCCTATATTTACAGCAGCATTATCAACAATAGCCAAATTATGGAAAAAGCCCAAATGTCCATCAACTGATGAATGGATAAAGAAGATGTGGTATACACATACAATGGAATATTACTCAGCCATAAAAAGAATGAAATCTTGCATTTGCAACGATGTGGATGGAGCTAGAGAGTAGTATGCTAAGTGATATAAGTCAGTCAGAGAAAGACGAATACCATTTGATTTCACTCATATGTGGAATTTAAGAAACAAAACAAATGAACATGGTTGGGAGTGGGGAAGAAAGGCAAACAAGTAACTAACTCTTAACTATAGACAACAAACTGATGGTTACCAGAGGGGAGGTGGGTGGGAGGATGGGTTAAATAGAGAAAGGGAATAAGGAGTGCACTTGTGAGGAGCACCGGGTGTTTTGTGGGAGCGTGGAATGATAATATTGTACACCTGAAAATAATATTACACTGTATGTTAACTAACTGGAATTTAAATTAAAACTTTTAAAAGGGTGGTTATACTATTTTATATTCCCACAAGCAGTATATGAGATTTGCAGTTGCTCCACATCTTTATCAACACTTGATGTTGTCGGTCTTTTTAATTTTAACCATTCCAAAAGGTATACAATAGTATCTCATTGTGGTTTTAATTTGCAGTTTCATAATGACTAATGATTTTGAGCAACTTTCCACAAGTTTATTTGCACTCAGTATGTCTTCTTTGGTAGTTCAAATATTTTGACCATATTTTAAAAGCTTATAAGTCTAGGTTCTTATTATTGAGTTTTGAGTATTTTTATGTATTTTGATTGCAACTTTTAGCAGATAAGTGATTTGCAAATATTTTTTCCCATTCCGTGGCTTGTCTTTTTCTACTAATTGTGTCTTTCAAAGAACAAAACTCCTTAGTCCAATTTATCAATGTTTTCTTTCTTTCAAAGCAAACTTTGACTAACCCAAGGTCACAAACATTTTCTCCTATGTATTCTTCTAGGAATTTTACATTTAGGTCTATGGTTCATTTTGTCTTAATCTTTGTATATGATATCAGATATTGATTGAGATATTGTGGGGTTTTTTAGACAATTATTCTAGATCCATTTGTTTAAAAGACCATCCCTTCTCCATTGCATTGCATTGCACCTTTATTGAAAATTAATTAACCATATATGTATGAATTTATGGACTCTCTAGTCCGTTCTCTTGATCTATTTATCTATGTTTATGCTAATACTACAATGTCTTGATTACTGAGGGTTTTTGGTCTTTTGTTTGTTTTTTGATTACTGAGGTTTTATGATAATTCTTGAAATCATAAACTTTTAGTTCTCCAACTTTGTTGTTTTTCAATTATGCCCAACTTCTCTCACATCTTCCTTTTACCCTCATTTCCTCTTCTTGGGCTTCTTTCTCTGGCGTGACACACTCAAACACTCATAACCTAAAAACTGTCTCTATCTACACTGCTTTCTCCCTTTGCATTTCCATATAAAATTTAGAATCAGGCTGTCAAATTCTACTGGGGGAAAAAGCCTGCTGCTATAGATCAATTCGGGGAGAATTGAGAACTTAATTTTGAGTCTTCTGACCTGTGAAAACAGCATATCTCTGTTTTTATTTAGGTCTAATTTTTTCTCAGAAGTGCTAGGCCTTGCATATCTTTCGTTAGATTTGTCCCTAAGTATTTCATATTTTTTTACTATTGCGAATAGTATTGCTTTTTAATTTCCATTCTCAATTGTTCACAACTGATATATAGAAATACAATAGATTTTTGTGTGTTCATCTTGTATAATAAAACCTAGTTATGAGTCCTCATAGATTTTCTTCATACTTTCTTTGGGATTTTCTATATAGACAACCCTGTTATATGCTAAAAGAGGCAGTTTGATTCCCCTTTTCATATCTGTGTGCATTTCAAATTTGTTTTTGGGGGGAGGGAGGAAAATAAATAAACTTCCTTTTTAATTTACTGAGTAGTCAAGGAACTCCAGTATAAAGTTGAATAGAAGTGATGAAACATCCTTGCTTTCTTCTTGATGTTAAGGAAAAGCATTCAGTCTTCCCCCATTGAGTATGATAGTAGCAGTATATTTTTTTATGGCATTCTTTATCAAGTTGGGGAAATTCTCTTCTTTTCCCACCTTGCTGATATTTTTAATCAGGAATAGATACTGGGTTTTATCAAAAGGTTTTACTGCATCTATTGGGATAGTCATGTTTGTTTGTTTGTTTTGTCTTTTAGAATCTGTTAAAATAGGGAATTACATTGATTTATGACTGATAAACCAACCTTGCATTTTTTGGATAAATTCCATTTACTCATAATGTAGCATTCTTTTTATTATCTTGTATTCAATTTGCTAAAATTTTGTTAATTTTGTGTCTATGTTTATAAAACATATTAGTCCGTAGTTTTCTTTTAATACCTTGGTTTTGGCATCAGACTAATGCTAGCTTTATAGACTCAGAATTATTCTTTTCAATTTTCTGTAAGACTTTTTGAGAATTGGCATTTCCTTTTATGTTTGGTAGAAACCCACTAAGTGTTTGGGTGGGGTAGGAGAAATAATCAATGGAACCATCTAGACTTGTGGTTTAACTCATGGGAAAGTTTTAAACTAGAAATTCAATTCTAAAAAATTGTACAGCTATTCAGGTTATCTGTCTTCTTTTTTAAAAAAAATTTTATTTATTTGTGTGAAAGAAAGACATAGAGAGCACAAGCAGAGGGAGGGGCAAAGGGAGAGGGACAAGCAGACTACCCACTGGGCGGGGAGCCTGATGCAGGGCTTGATCCCAGGACCCCAAGATTGAGACTTGAGCCGAAGTCAGACACTTAATGAACTGAGCCACCCAGGCACCCCTCAGGTTATCCGTCTTCTTGAGTGAGCTTTCACAGTTTGTGTCTTGTAATTTGTCCATTTTATCTTACATCATTTTATTGGCCCAAAGTTGTTCATAATAATCCCTTATTATCCCTTTATTATCTGTAGAATCTGTAATAATATCACTTTTCATTTCTGATATTAGCAATTTGTCTTCTCTCTCTTATCTATCTGGCTAGAGGTTTATCAATTTTATTGTTATTTTCAAAGAACCAACTTTTTTTTAAAGATTTTACTTTTGGGGGTCAACTGGGTGGCTCAGTCGGTACGTGTCTGCCTCTTAGGGTCCTGGGATTGAGCCTGGTATCAGGCTACCTGCTCACCGGGGGTCTGCTCCTCCCTCTCCCTCTGCCTCTGTCCCCAACTCGTGTTCGATCTCTCTTTCTCTCAAACAAATAAGTAAAATCTTAAAAAAAAAAAAAAAAGATTTTACTTTTTTAAAGATTTATTTATTTATTTTAGAGAGCGAGTGAGCAAGGGGAGGGGCAGAGGGAGAGAAAATCTTCAAGCAGACTCCCAGCTGAGCGCAGAGCCTGATGCAGGGCTTGATCCCACCAGGACCCTGAGATCATGACTTGAGCCAAAATCAAGAGTCAGCCGCTCAACTGACTGAGCCACCCAGGTGCCCCTAAAGATTTTATTTTTAAGTAATCTCTACACCTAAGTTGGGGCTTGACCTCACAGCCCCAAAATCAAGAGTCACATGCTCTACCGACTGAGCCCCAAAGAACTAGCTTTTGATTTCACAGATTTTCTTTAATTCTGTGTTCTATTTTACTGATTTCCACACTGACCTTTATTATTTCATTTACACTATTTACTTAGAGGAGTAGAATTTCTGGCTCATATGGTAATTCTATTTTTCATTTTTTGAGAAACTGCCTTACTTTTTTTGTAGCGGCTACAGTATTTTATGTTCCCATCAGCAGTGCACAAGGGTTCCAGTTTCTCCACATCCTCACCAACACTTGTTATTTTTTTTTCCTTTCTGATAACAGCCATCTTAATGGGTGTGAAGTATCTCATTGTGGCTTTGATTTGCATTTCCCTAATGACTAGTGATGTTGAGCATCTTTTCATGTGCTTGTTGGCCATGTATATACACTCTTTGGGGAAATGTCTATGCAAATCCTTTGCCCATTTTGGGACTGGGTTTGTTCTTGTTGAGTTCTAGGAAGTCTTTATATATTCTGGATATTAACCATTTATCAGATATATGATTTGCAAATATTTTCCTCCATTCTGTGTATTGGCTTTTTGCTGTGTTGATAGTTGTGATAGTTAATTTTATGTGTCAACTTGAGTGGGCTACAGCGTGCCCAGACATTTAGTCAAAATTCTGAGTAAGTCTGTGAAGATGTCTCTGGATGACATTAAACTTGAATCAGACTGAGTAAAGCAGAATGTCTTCTCTAATGTGGGTGGGTCTCATCCAATCAATTAAAAACCTAAATAGAACAAAAAGGGAGCTCTACCTCCCTGCCTTCCTTGAGCTGGGACATTAGTCTTTTCCTGCCTTCAAATATGAACTGAAACATTAGCATTTTTTGAGTCTTGAGCCTGCTGACTTTTGGACTGGACCTATACCATAGGCTCTACTGGGTTTCCAGCTTGGCAACTGAAAATCGTGAGACTGCTTAGCCTCCATAATCATGTGAACCAATTCTTTATAATAAATCTCTATACATATATATATATATATATATATATATATATATATGTATAGAGATATATATATGTGTGTGTATATACACACATACACACATATATATGTATTTTTTAAATAGATCTTCATATATATTTATCTACCTGTGTACATATATATCCCATTGTTTCTGTTTCTCTGGAGAAACCTGACTAATACTACTAACACAGATTCTGGTATAGAGAGAGTGGTTCTGGAGAAACAGAATCTTAAGGATAAGGTTTCGGAATTGGGTTTAGGATTTCTAGAATTGGCTTTCTAATCTGATTAGACTTAAAGATATGAATGACTCCATTTCCAGTATTAAAGAGAGCATTGATAGTCCTTGGCATGGTCTGTCAATTAAGATACGTAAAATATCACTATTGGATACTCCTAATCAACTGCTTATAAGAAGCAGGAATCTGGGTAACTGTGTATATGATACTTTCAAACATTTTTGGCAAACTAATAAATACAATGAGACTGGTTGGTTGCTCCTAATGTCACTGAATAAAGTGGGGGAATAAAAGGATGAGCTCAGGGGTTTGACTTTCTAGCTCAAGCACCACATGAATGACCTGAAAGCTCCCGTGTGTGTTCTGAAGGAGACCCTTATTTCACCAGATCTGAAATGCACAGATAGAATAGACATAGTCAGCAGCTGGCAGAATCCTCACATTGATTCCTTGACCTGTGGAGTAAAGGTTATTATGGTGGGAAATGCCAAGTGGAAGCCACTAGAACTTCCTTTACTTAAGAAAATAGTAAACCAATAGCAATACTGCATCTCTAGAGAGATTGCAGAGATAAGTCCCACCATCAAGGAAAGATGCAAGAGTGTAGATTCCTATCATCTCTTCATTCAACTTGCCTATTTGGCCTGTGCAGAAGACAGATGGATCTTGGAGACTAAAAGTGGATTATTGTAAAATTAACTAACCAAGTGGTAACTCCAACTGCAGCTGTGTCCCAGATGTTTCATTGCTTGAGTAAATTAACACATCCTCTGGTATCTGGTATGTAGCTACTGATCTGACAAATGGTTTTACTTCATACCTGTCAATAAGGACCACCAGAAGCAGTTTCAATACACTTTCACTGGCCTATCAGGGACGTATCTACTCTCTAGTTTGGTAGAATCCACCAGTGAAGTCATCTGGCCTAGGGTTTTTCTTTATTGGAAGGTTTTTTGTTACTGATTTGTTTTCCTTTATAGTTAGAAGTCTTTTCAGATACTATATTTCTTTGTATTTCAGTCTTCATATGTTTTGTGCTTTTAGGAATCTTTCCATTTCATCTAGGCTATCCAGTTGGGTGGCATGTGACATACAATTATTCATATCACCCTCTAATAATCCTGTTTATTTCTGTAGAATCAGTAGTAATATCCCCATGTTGGTTTCTAATTTTAATAATTTAAGTCTTCTCTCTTTTTTTTTTTAGTCAGTCTAGCTAAAGGTTTGTCAATGTTGGTTCTTTTTAGAAGAAGCAACTTTTGTTTCATTGTTTTTCTCTACTCTTTTATTATGTCTGCTCTAATGTTTATTGATTCCTTCCTTCTGCTAGCTTTGGGTTTTTAATTATTTTTTTCTAGTTCCTTAACATGTAAAGTTAGGTTATTGACTTGAGATATTTTTCATGTAAACTTCCTAGAAATTTTTTTCCTACAAATTTCCTTTTTAGCACTACTTTTGCTACATCCCATAAATTTTGGTATGTTATGTTTTCATTTTCATCCATATGTATTTTCTAATGTTCCTTGTGATTTTCTTTGACCCACTTACTGCTTAAGAATGTGTCCATTTCCACACACGTGAATTTTCTAGTTTTTTTTTTTCTGTGATTGGATTCTAACTTTTTCTCATTGTGGTTGGAAAAAAATGCTTTGTATGATATATTTTTTAATATATTGAAATTTATTTTGTGGCCTAACATATGGTCTCTCCTGGAGAATGTCCCACATGCACTTGAGAAAATTGTGTATTCTGTTGTTTGATGAAGTGTTCTGTATACATCTGTTATATCTAGATGGTTTACTGTGTTGTTTTAGTCCTTTATTTCCTAACTTATCTTCTGTCTAGTTGTTCTGTTATTGAAAGTGAAGTACTGAAGTCTCCCACCATTGTAGAACTGCTTCTCCCTTCAATTCTGTCAGTTTTCACTTCTTAAATTTTGACAGTCTGTTATTTAGGTGCATAAATGTTTTTAACTGTTTCTTCTTGCTGTATTGAACCTATTATTACTATCTCTTGTAATATTTTTTTAGAGGAGGAAGGGTCAGAGGGAGAGGGAGAGAGAATCTTAAGCAGGTTCCATGCCTAGCACAGAGCTTGATCTCACGACCCTGAGATCATGACCTAAGCCAAAGTCAAGAGTCAGACGCTTAAACTGACTGAGCCACCCGGGTAACCTTCTTGTGATCTTTTTTTTATTTAAAGTCTGTTTGGTCTGATATATTTAATATAGACACTCAGATCTCTTTTTGTTATTATTTGTATGGAATATCTTTTCCCATTCTTTCATCTTCAACCCCTTTGGATCTTTGGATTTAAAACAAGTCTCTTAGGGGCGCCTGGGTGGCTCAGTCGTTAAACGTCTGCCTTCAGCTCAGGGTCCTGGGATTGAGCCCCACATCGGGCCTCCCTGCTCAGTGGGGAGCCTGCTTCTCTCTCTCCCACTCCCCCTGCTTGTGTTCCCTCTCTCGCTGTGTCTCTGTGTCAAATAAATAAATAAAAATATTTAAAATGACTCTCTTATAAACAGCATATAGATGAATCATAGCTTTTAAAAATCTAGACTGCCAATTGTTATGTTTTGATAAGATGGTTTAATCCATAAAATTTAAAGTAATTACTAATAACAAGGGACTCAAATTTTTGCCATTTTGTTATTTGTTTTCTCTTTGCATTATATCTTTTCCCCACTCATTTTTTGCATTATTGTCATCTTTTGTGTTTAGATGATTTTTTTTTTAGTGAAATGTTTTTATTTTATTTTATTTATTTAAGTAATCTCTACATGGGGCTTGAACTCATGACCACAAGACCAAGAGTCACACACTCTGCTGACTGAGCCAGACATGTGCCCCTTTAGTGAAATGTTTTGATTCCCTTCTCATTTCCTTTTGTGTATATTCTATACATATTTTCTTTGTGGTTACAAATAATATTGTAAAGTTATACACTCTTAGTTTGAATTTATACTAGCTTAACTTTAATCACATAAAACAACTTTGCCCCTATACCGTTCTGTCCCCACTCCTTTCAGTTACTGATGTCACAAATTACATCTGTACATTGTGTGCCCCCAAACAGACTAATAATTGTTTTTTATGCATTTGTATTTTACAATTTTTTTAAAAGATTTTATTTATTTATTTGACAGGGAGAGACACAGCGAGAGAGGGAACACAAGCAGGGGGAGTGGGAGAGGGAGAAGCAAGCTTCCCGCTGAGCAGGGAGCCCGATGTGGGGCTCGATCCCAGGACCCTGGGATCACAACCCAAGCCCAAGGCAGACGCTTAACGACTGAGCCACCCAGGCGCCCCTGCATTTTTATTTTAAATAATGTAGAAAATAAGAAATGGAGTTATAAATCAAAATTACAATACTACTAGCTTTTGTAATTGCCTGTGTATTTGCCTTTATCAGAGATCTTTATTTCTCCACAGAATTTTGAATACTTTAATTTCAACCTGAAGGACTCTTTTTAGCATACCTTATGGGACAGGTCTAGTGGTGATGTACTTTCTCAGCTTTTGTTTGTCTGGTAATGTCTTAATTCCTTATTTTTGAAAGACAATTTTGCCAGATATAGAATTTTTGGTTCACATTTTTTTCTCTCAGCACTTTGAAAACATCAACCCACTGACTTGTGGTCTCCAAAGTTTCTGATGAAAATTCTACTAATAATAATCTTAATGGGAATCCTTTGTATGTGATGAGTTGTGTCTCTATTGCTATTTTCAACATTTTCTCTTTGGCTTTCAACAGTTTATTATTTGTCTCAGCATGGGTCTCTGAGTTTAGCCCACTTGGATTCATTGAGCTTCTTAAATTTGTAGATTCATGTATTTCCTTAAGTTTGGGAAGTTTTCAGCCATTAATTCTTTAAATAATCTGTTGCTTTCTCTTGTCTTCTTTATGGACTCCCACAATGTGTATATTGCTTTCTTAATGGTGTCCCACAGATCCCCCAGGTTCTGTTCACTTTTATCTTTCTGTTCCTCAGACTTTATCATTTCAATTGTCTTATCTTCAAGTTTGCTGATTCTTTCTTCTGCATGCTTAAAAATGCTTTTGAATCCTTCTAGTGGAGACTTCTTTCTTTCTTTTCTTTCTTTCTTTTTTTCTTTCTTTCTTTCAGTTTCAGATATACTTCTCAACTCCAGAATTTCCTCTTGTATCTTTTTTATGTTTTTTTTATCTCTTTACTGATATTTCTGTTGTGTTCATATGTAATTTTTCTGACCTTGTCCATGTCTTCCTTTAACTCTTTAAGTATCTTTAAGTCAGTTGTTTTATTTTATTTAAAAATTTATTTTATTTTATAATTTTATTTATTTTATTAAAGTTTTTGTCTAGGAAGACTGCAATCTGTTCTTCCTTGGTGATGGTTTTTGTAATTTTTTTCCCTTTGAATAGAACATATTTTCCTATTTCTCTGTATCTCTTGTGATTTTTTTGTTGTTATTGAAAATTGAACTTTTGAATCTTATAATTTGGTAAGTCTGAAAATCAGATTCTCCTTCTCCCCCACCCCCAGGATTGTTTTTTGTTTGTTTGGTTGGTTGGTTTTTGGCTTTTGTTTGGTTTTTCTTTTCTTTTCTTCTCTTTTCCTTTCTTTTCTTTTCTGTTTTGTTTTGTTGTTGTTTATCTCTGTGTGCCAGGAGTCAGCCTGCATCTTTTTCTGGGCATGCATAATGACTTTCTAAATTCCTCTGAATATACAATTGCTTTTGGATGTCCTCATCTTTAAATGTCTGGTTCCCAAAGGGGAGAAAAAGGAAAACTGAAAGGAAAAGGACAGAAGCTATCTCTTCAAATGCCCTGAAAGCTGCTTCACCCATTGGAGACTGCAATAATGGTAGCCTGCCTTTGTATCTGCACCTCTGTGATCTGAAACAGTAGTTCACAATCAGGAGACAGATCTCTTACTTGGAAGACAAGATTCTTATTGCCCACCCTGGCTCTTGTAAGCTGTTCTAGGAATGTTTCCCGTAACAGGGGTGGAGGGTGGGGAATGGATACCTGCTACTATTGTAAAGGCTGAAATTACACTTTACTGGTCAAGCCTTCCCTTAAAAGTTGTAAGCCATTGAATAGACATCAGAATCCCAAATTAATTAAATCACATATACTGCCATTATGGTTGTTGTTTAATTGGAGAGATGGATTCCTTGTGCTTCCTACTCAGCCATCTTCCCTGATGTCATTCCTTTTCCCTGATATTGCTTATTGGATGGCAGATATTGTGAACTTTATCTTATTAGATGCTGGGTATTTTCCTAATCCTATAAATATTTTCAAACTTTTAGGATATGGTTATGTAGTAGTATTTTGATCCTTTTGAGTTTTACTTTTGTATATTTTAGGTGAGACTATAGGAGCATTTGCTGTATGGCTAATTTTGCCCCCACTATGAGGCAAAAACCTTTCTGAGTACTCTATCAGATGTTACATGAACAAAGCTTTTTACTCCATCTGGGAACAGAAAATATTTCTCCTCCCTGTCTGAGCTCTGGGGTTTATTTCTATTAATCATTTTAGGTGGCCCTCTTTTCATTGTTTTAGATAAGAGGATGAATCTTGTCCCTGTAACTTCATCTTGGATGGAAACATAGGCTGAATTCTTCTTTTAAAAACTTAGAAAAAATTATAATAAACATAAGCAAAAACTCACAATTGGAAAAATTTCATGAATCATCACGAAATGTACAAACCCAGAAATTATATATATAATCTGCACTACAGAAACCTCCCTATTTTCCCCAAAGACAACTATTACCCTCATCTTTAACACTGTAGATTGATTTTGCCTGATAAATGGAATCATGCAGTATATATTCTTTAACGTTTGGCTTCTTTTGCTTAATACTATGTTCATGCGATTCTTTGTATAAAGCTATAGTTCATTAATTTTCATTACTATCATTCCATTTTATGATTTTATCCATTCTGTTGTTGTCTACTAGAAATAATATCACTATAAAATTTTTGTGAATATGTTTTGAGCACATATGCATGCATTTCGCTTATGAATGGAATTGCTGGTCAATCAGGTATGCCTAGATTCAGCTGTAGTAAATAATTCAAAATAGTTTTTTTCTTTAAACTTTTTATTTCATATTAATTTTAGACTTAAAGAAAAGCCACAAAATACCAGTTTCCATATGTTTTTAACCCAGCTTCCCCTAATATTAACATATTACATAACCATAGTACACTGCCAGGATCAGGAAATTAAAATTGATACAATACGGGCGCCTGGGTGGCTCAGTTGGTTAAGCGACTGCCTTCGGCTCAGGTCATGATCCCGGGGTCCTGGGATCGAGTCCCGCATCGGGCTCCCGGCTCAGCGGGGAGCCTGCTTCTCCCTCTGACCCTCTCCTCTCTCATGCTGTTTCTCTCTTGCTCGCTCTCTAATAAATAAATAAATAAAATCTTTAAAAAAAAATAAAATTGATACAATACTATTAACTGAAGATCTCATTTGATTTCACCAGTTTTCCCACTAATGTGTTTTTCTGTCCCAGGATTCTATCCAACGTCTCATATAACACCTACTTGTTTCTTAATTTTCTGCAGTCTATATCATTTCCTTAGTCATTCATTGTTTTCATGATCTTGAAATTTTCAAAGAATTTTATTTTTTAAATGTCTCTTAATTTTGGTTTCTCTAATATTTTTCATTATTGGATTGAGGTTATGCATTCTGGGGGCAAAAATACCCCATAAATAATCTGCGTCCTCAGTACATCCTATTACAGGGGTTTGTGTTATGACATAATGTTAACATTGATCACTTGGTTAAAATGGTTTGTTTGCTGTGAAGTTACTGTTTTTCCCTCTGTAGTTAATAAATATCTTGGGGAAGATGCTTTGAGACTATGCACGTTCTGTCTTCTCCAACTTTTGTCCACTAATTTTGGAATTCGTTGATAAATATTGCCTGCAACAATCATTACTATAATGTTACCTAATAGTAATTTTCTATTTCCTTATTCCTCGTTTATTAATTGGAACTCTACTGCAAAGAAGAGCTACCTCTTCGCTTTATTAACTTATATTGATAGAGACTCATAGATATTTATTCTACCCTGTGGGTTATAGTTGTTTATTATTATTATTATTATTATTATTATTATTATTATTATTATTAGCTTCATTTGATCCAGATTTGGCCATTAGGAGCTCCTTCAGGTTGACTCCTGTGTTCTTTCAACAAATGGCTAACTATCTATCTATCTATCTATCTATCTATCTATCTATCTATCTAGAACCATAAGATGTTCCAGGATCATTTTATATATTCCCTGCCCAACCCTGAAATCAATGACTTTTCCAAAAGCCATGGTTCCTTTTATTGGAGATTGATGTTTAGAAACCAAGATCTGGGGCTAGGTGTGTTCAACTGCTGGGATGTCATTTCTTCTGGGCCCTCTTACATAGAGAGCTAGGAAGTATATGTACATGTATTAGCCCACATATATATACACATCTACATTCATTTATCTTTCTGTGTATATATTTAAAACATGACTTAATACTGATAGGTCAAATTCCAATCCTATACCATAGGGTTCATTTTAGTCTTTTCCTGTTCCTTATTTGTAACTTCTTTCACAAGAGTGAGAAATTCAGTTCTTATTATCTACAATATATTTATTCATTCATTTCTAGTGTACACATAAAGTAGTTTCAGAGTTGTTAACTCATTTCCCTGCAAGAAACACATTTTGTGACTAGTACAGCATTTATGTACCATTCTTTTGTATTTAACCTTATATTATTCAGTGAGGATATTGTTTTCCAAAGTTACTAGCTAGTTCTTTTCTTCCCTATGTGATTATGTTATTCATTTGTATATAATTAACTTCAGTTGTTAATGTTTGCATCCATTTCTTGTCACTGTATATACTGGTTGGTTTTAACAGTTTATTTATTGAGTATGTGAAGGGTATGTAAAACATTACTATAGTGGTAAATCAGATTGTATAAAAACATATACTGAGGGAGAGATTGCTAGAAAGATAGCAGAGTAGGAGGACGCTAAGCTCACCTTGTCCCATAAATACAACTAGGTAACACACATATCAGAACCCAGAAAATGACCTGAAGACTGGCAGAACAAACTCCACAACTAAATGTAGAGAAAAGGCCATATTGAAGAGGGTAGGAAGGGTGGAGACACAGTGGGAAGCTAAACGGATTCACAGGACTATCCCCTGGAGGAAGGGGACTATTATACCAGGGAGGCTGCACAGGG
Source organism: Mirounga leonina (assembly GCF_011800145.1). Classification (NCBI taxonomy): domain Eukaryota; kingdom Metazoa; phylum Chordata; class Mammalia; order Carnivora; family Phocidae; genus Mirounga; species Mirounga leonina. The sequence continues at coordinate 27,155,554 of NW_023270314.1, forward strand.
AAGATGGTTCCCCATAACATTTGGCTTTGAAAACCAAATTTCGTGAGTTCTTCTAACCAGTGGGACTTAAAGCCTGGAATATTTTATTCTATTTTAACTTTTATATTTTAATTTTTATTTTATTATTTTTAAAATTTTATTTTATATTCTATTTTATATATTTTTACCAAGCTGCAGGGACACAGCCAAAGCCTGGAATTTAAAAAATCAGTGGGCTCACTCTGGGAGAGCCAGGAGGGCTAGAGGAAACTGAATCCCCCCCCTTAAAGCGATAGAACAACAAATAGCCCATGGAGATACAGCACAGAAGCAGCAGTTTGAAAGATGCCTGGGGTGTATGGAAGAGATTTGTTTACTAAGAGTATGTCCTGGAGGGGCAGGGTGCACTGGGAGACTTCTCCAGGAACAAAGGAGCTGGCAGGGACTATTTCCCTCCCCCACCCCCCACAGCCCCCATAAACACATGGCTGCCTGTGGGAACCAGCACTGCCCTGATATTCACTACCTAACTTGCTTACTCCAAGCCCCACCCCACCCCACCCCCATGCTTTGGGGACCTGCCCTCTCCAGCTGGGCTTGACTCAGTACTGGTGCTTCAGGTCCCCTCCCCCAGAAGACGAGCACAAACCTTGTCAACAGTGTCTCCTGAAACTGTGTGCTTTGTGGAGTCTTGGTCCTGGCAGTAGCCATGGCAAGTTCCCTCTCTGGGACCAATGGTGTGCAAATCTTGCTAAAACTGTGCAGTCTGCCCTGTGAACTTTGTGGATCCACCCCCACTAATACCTCTTGACTAGAGCATATTCAAACTGGGGTCACATGCTTGGCAGTGTGCAAGTAGCCCCAACAGAGGCCAGCACCACTCTGATGTGACTCCTGCCCTGGAAAGAGGGAAAAACAGCCACACACACCAATCAGACTTTGGCCCCAGCAGTGGGCTGGGGGCAGACAGCTGGTCTGATTGCACATCCCACCCACAAATGAAAGCTTCTCAGGGGACAACACAGGGAAGGCACCCTGAAGTCTGGTGCTACTGCATCTATGACAAACACCTGGTCTGACTAAACTCAAGCCCAAGGCAGCCCTCAATTGGTCCACTAGCACCACAGGGACCAAACACTGCCCACAACAGGCAAAGAGAGCCACTGCAGACTACTGAACTCAAAGAAAAAGTGGCTCAGCCACACAGCAAGGTGCATGCAACACACAGAGGAGACAGTCCCTGAAGCACCAGGTTCCGGTAAAGAGGGGACACTGCATTACAGGGCACTACAGGACCTCATCTTCATAAGGACACCCCTTTCAAGAGCTGGAGACATGGCTTACTTTCCTAACACAGAGAAACAGACATGGAGAGTTAGACAAAATGGGGAGACAAAGGAATATTTCCTAAGTGAAAGAACAGGACAAAATCACAGCAAGAGACCTAAGCAAAACAGAGATAAATATGCCTGATAGAGAATTTAAAGTAATGATCACAACATACTCACTGGACTTGAGAAAGAGTGAAGGACATCAGTGAGACCCCTAATAAAGAGATTAAAAAAAGAACTGGGGTGCCTGAGTGGCTCATTCATTAAGCATCTGCCTTCTGCTCAGGTCATGATCCCGGGGTCCTGGGATCGAGCCCCGCATTGGGTTCCCTGCTAGGTGGGAAGCCTCCTTCTCCCTCTCCCACTCCCCCTGCTTGTGTTCCCTCTCTCGCTTTGTCTCTCTCTGGCAAAAAAAAAAATCTTAAAAAAAAATGTATATAAAAAGAACCAATCAGAAGTGAACACAACAGATGAAATTAAAAATACAGTAGATGAAAAATTAGCAGACTAGAGGAAGTGGAAGAATGAATCAGCAACCTGGAGGACAAAGTAATGGAAAAAAATCAAGCTGAACAGGTGAGAGGAAAAAAATTAAGCAAAATGAGAATAGACTTCAGGAACTCAGTGACTCCATCAAGGGTAATAACATCCATATTATAAAGATCCCAGAAGGATGGGATGCCTGGGTGGCTCAGTTGGTTAAGAGTCTGCCTTTGGCTCAGGTCATGATCCCAGGGTCCCGGGATCGAGTCCTGCATTGGGCTCCTTGCTCAGCAGGGAGCCTGCTTCTCCCTCTGCCTCCTGCTCCCCCTGCTTGTGTGCTCTCTCTCTCTCTAACAAATAATAATAATAATAATAATAATAATAATAATAAAAGATCCCAGAAGGAGAAGAGAGAAAAAAGGGGGAGAAATTTTATCTGAAGAACTAATAACTGAAAACTTCCCAAATTTGGGGAAGGAAAAATTGAGATCCAGGAGGCATAGAAATCCCCCAACAAAATCAACTCAAGGAGGTCCACACCAAGACACATAGTAATTAAAATGGATAAAAAGTAGTGATAAAGAAAGATTTTTATATGCAGCAAGAGAACAGAAGACAGTTACATACAAGGGAAACCCCATGAGGCTATCAGCTTGTTTTTCAGCAGAAACTTTGAAGGCCAGAAGAAGGTGTCATGATACATTCAAAGTGCTGAAAGGGAAGAATCTGCAGGCAAGGATACTCTATCCAACAAGGCTATCATTCAGGATACAAGGAGAGATAAAGAGTTCCCCACACAAACAAAAGTTAAAAAATTATGACCACTAAAACAGCCCTACAAGAAATGTTAAAGGGGACTCTTTGCATGAAAAGACCATATAAGTGTAAGAAAAGTAGGAAGGGCAAAAGTATTAAAAAAAAAAAGTATATGTGTAAAAATCAGTCAAGAGACTCACAAAATAAAAGGATATAAAGTATGACACCATATACCTAAAACATCGGGGGGAGAAGAGTAAAGAATGGGTTCAAACTTAAATGACTATCAATTTAATATAGACTGCTATATGAAGAAGATGTTGTATATAAACCTAATGGTAACCACATGCAAAAAATAAAGAGAAAGGAATCCACATATATCAATAAAGAAAGCCAACTTATCATGAGAGATAAGACCAAAGGAAGGAAGGAACAGAGAACTAAAAATACAACCATAAAAAAAGTAAGAAAATGGCAATAAGCACATATCAATAATTACTTTGAACATAAATGGACGAAATGCTCTGGGGCGCCTGGGTGGCTCAGTTGCTTAAGCGTCTGCCTTCGGTTCAGGTCATGATCTCAAGAGTCCTGGGATCGAGTCCTGTGTCGGGCTCCCTGCTCAGCAGAAGCCTACTTCTCCCTCTCCCACTCCCCCTGCTTGTGTTCCCTCTCTCACTGTCTCTCTCTCTGTCAAATAAATAAATAAAAATCTTTTTAAAAAGTGGACTAAATGCTCCAATCAAAAAATATAGGGTGACAGAGTGGATTAAAAAAACAGGCACTTTTATAGCTGCCTACAAGAGACTTATTTCAGACCTAAAGACACCTGCAGATTGAAAGTGAGGGGATGGAGAAACATTTATCATGCAAATGGATGTCAAAAGAAAGCCTGAGTAGCAATACTTATATTGGACAAAATGGACTTAAAAACACAGACTGTAACAAGAGGCAAAGAAGTACACAATATAGGGGCACCTGGGTGGCTCAGTCAGTTAAGCGGCTGCCTTCAGCTCAGGTCATGATCCCAGGGTCCTGGGATCGAGCCCCATGTCGGGGTCCCTGCTCGATGGAGAGTCTGCTTCTCCCTCTCCCTCTGTCTGCCTCTCTGCCTACTTGTGCTCTCTGTCTATCTCTCTGTCAAATAAATAAATAAAATCTTTAAAAAAAAAAAGTACACAATATAATCATAAGGGGACAATCCAACAAGAAGATATAACTATTATAAATATATATGCACCCAACATGGAAGCACCCAAATACAAAAAACAGTTAATAACAAACATAAAGGAACTAATTTACAGTAATAATAGGGGATTTTAACACATACTTATATCAATGGACCAATCATCCAAACAGAAAATCAACAGGGAAACAGTGGCTTTGAATGACACACTGCACCAGATGGACTTAACAGGTATAATCAGAACATTCCATCCTAAAACAGAATACACATTCTTTTCAAGTGCCCACAGAACATTCTCCAGAAGAGATCACATATTAGGCCACAAAACAAACCTCAACAAATTCAAAAAGGTTGAAGTAACACCGTGCATCTTTCCTGAACACAATGCTCTAAAACTAGAAATCAACCACAAGAAAAAAATCTGGAAAGAGCAAAATTCATGGAGGTTAAATAACATGCTACTAAACAATTAATGGATCCACCTAGAAACAAAGAGGAAATAAAAAATACATGGAGACAAATGAAAATGAAAACACAATAGTCCAAAACCTTTGGGATGCAGCAAAAGCAGTTCCAAGAGGAAAGTTTATAGCAATACAGGATTACCTCAAGAAGCAAGAAAAAATCTCAAATAAACAACCTAATCCTACACCTAAAGGAGCTAGAAAAAGAACAACAAACAAAATCCAAAACCAGTAGAAGGAAGGAAATAATAAGGTTTGGAGCAGAAATAAATGAAATAGAAACTAAAAAACAGTAGAACAGGTTAATGAAACTGGGAGCTGGTTCTTTGAAAAGATCAACAAAATTGATAAACCTCTAACCAGATTCATAGAAAAGAAAATAAAAAAGACACAAATAAACAAAATCAGATATAGAAGAGAAATAACAACCAATACCACAGAGATGCAAAGGATTGTAAGAGAATATTATGAAAAATTATATGCCAAAAAATTGGACAACCCATGAATATAGGTGCAAAAATTCTGAGTAAAATATTAAAGTGATAGGCAAAATTGTGTGCCCTGTACCCTACCAAAAAAAAAAAAAAAGATATCCGGGCCTATACCTTGGGAACCTGTAAATGTTACCTTATATAGAAAAAAAGTCTTTGCAGATATGATTAAATTAATGATCTTAAGGTAGACACATTATCCTGGATTTTCCAGATTGGTCTTAAATGCAATCACAATTGCCCTTATAAGAGGCAGAGGGAGATATGATACATACAGAGGAGAAGACAATATGAAGACAGAGCAGAGAGTTTTGACAATACTCAATTTAAAAATTGGAGTGATGAGGCCACAGTCAAGTAATGCCAGCAGCCACCAGAAGCTGCAAGAGACAAGGGGTTGATCGTACCCAAGGGCATCCAGAAGGAGTGTGGCCTTGTTGACACCTTGATCACAGCCCAGTGACAGACTTTAGATGTCTGGCCTGCAGAACTGTGAGACAATAAATTTCAGTTTCTTTATATCACCAATTTTGTGGAAATTTGTTAGAGCAGCAAAAGGAAACTAACAAAGTGAAGCCATTAAGGAGGATAATACATTAGGTTGAAATAAGGTTCATTCCAGGAAATTTATTAATGTGTTATTCACCATGTTAACAAACTAAAGGAAAAAATCATAAGATCAACTCAATAGTTGTAATAATTTTTTTTTTGCTAAACTCAATTCATGCATGATATCTTTTTAGCAAACTAGGAATAAAAAGAAATATCCTTAATTTGATAAACTGTAACTATAAAACACTTATAAGAAACATCATACTTGGGGCACCTGGGTGGCTCAGTTGGTTAAGTATCTGACTCTTGATCTCAGCTCAGGTCTTGATCTCAGGGTTGTGAGTTCAAGCCCCATGTTGTGAGTTCAAGCCCAGCACAGAGCCTACTTAAAAAAAAAAAGAAAGAAAGAAAGAAAAGAAACATCATACTTCATGGTATAATATTAAAATTATACCTTGTAAAACATGGATAAAGACAAGGACTCCCACCGTTATGACTTGTAGTCTCATACTTCTGGAAATTCTAGCCAACACATTGAGATAAAAAGACACAAAAAGAAGGGCACCTGGGTGGCTCAGTCAGTTAAGTACTCAACTCTTGATTTCAGCTCAGGTCATGATCTTAGGGTGGCGGAACTGAGCCCTCTGCTGGACTCCACTCTTAGCACAGAGTCTGCTTGTCCCTCTCCCTCCCCCTCTGCACTTTCCCCTACTTGTGCACACTCTCTCTAAAATAAATAAATGAATCTTTTAAAAAAAGATGCAAAATTACTTCTCAGTCTTTTGGCTAAGATCAAGTGTAAAAAAAGATGCAAAAAGAATGAGGATTGGGAAGATCTAACATATAATTATTTGTCAAAGAAATGATTATCACACACACACACACTGGAAGAATGTACAAAATATTACAATTACCAAAAAGCCCAAAAGGTTCCTGAATATAAGATCAATATAATAGATCAATTGCATTTCTATATACTTTTAAGAAAATATACCATTTATAATCTCAATAGAAGTATAAGTACTATCTCAATCAGTTTGGGCTGCTATAACAAAATACCATAGACAAGGTGGCTTATAAACAAGAGAAAATTATTTCTCACAGTTCTGGAGCTGTGAAGTCCAAGATCAGGGTGCCAGAATTGTCAAGTTCTTGTGACAGCCCTCTCCCAGATTGCAGACTGTTGATATTCTACTGTGTCCTCACATGGTGGAAAGAAGAGAGTTCTCTATAATCTCTTTTATAATCCCATTCATTAGGGCTCCACTCTCAAGACCTAATCACCTACCAAAGGCCCCACCATCCTAGTACCTTCATATTGGGGGTTATGATTTCAATAGATGAATTTTGAGGGTATACAAACATTTAGGAAACTAGAAATAGCAAAAAGTAATGTGCAAGATATTTATGTAGAAATTATAAAACTTTGACAAAAAATTACAAAACCTTATTGAAAGACTAATGTACATATGAAGCTAATATAACATTGTATGTCAACTATACTTAAAAAAAAAAAAACAGAAGAAAAAATAATGAAAGACTATAAATTGTGAGACAAACCATGTTCATGGGTAGGAAGACTCAAATATGTCAATGATCCCCAAACCAAAGTAGAGATTTAAAGCAAATCCAATCAGAATCCCAGAAAGGTAACTCATGAGGCATGACAAGGTGATTCTAAAATTTAATAGAGGAGCTAAATTCCAAGAATAGCCAAGACAATGCTAAAGAAGTACAACAAGGTATGGTACTATTCTTAAGGGAGATAAAGATTTATTATAAAGCTATTCTAGTTAAAACATTAAAACATTGGCACAGGGTTAGATAAATAAGGAATTGAAACAGAGAGCTCAGGAATAGACTGTCAAGCAATGTAATAAGTGACAGAGCTGGCACTGAGTATCTGAGAGGGAAGTGGATAATACTTAATATATGATGTTGGGACAACTGGTTAAGTTTATTGAAAAATGATATTTTAGTTCCTTATCTCACACTTAAATGTGAGGGAGAGTATTTTTATGACTCTAGAGTAGAGAAAGACTGATGACTTCCTCTACATTAAAAAGAAGATCTTCACAGGGCGCCTGGGTGGCTCAGTCGGTTAAGCGGCTGCCTTCAGCTCAGGTCATGATCCCAGGATCCTGGGATGGAGTCCCTCATTGGGCTCCCTGCTCCGCAGGAAGCCTGCTTCTCCCTCTCCCACACTGCTTGTATTCCCTCTCTCGCTGTCTCTCTCTCTCTGTCAAATAAATAAATATCTTAAAAAAAAAACTTTAAAATAAAAATAAATAAATCTTCTATTTATAAAATAAATATATTTATAAAAATAAATAGATCTTCTATTGATCAAAACACTATAGACAGGGGCGCCTGGGTGGCTCAGTTGGTTAAGCGACTGCCTTCGGCTCAGGTCATGATCCTGGAGTCCTGGGATCGAGTCCGGCATTGGGCTCCCTGCTCAGCAGGGAGTCTGCTTCTCCCTCTGACCCTCCTTCCTCCCATGCTCTCTGTCTCTTATTCTCTCTCTCTCAAATAAATAAATAAAATCTTTAAAAGAAAAACAAAACAAAACACTATAGACAGGAAGAAACAAACCACAAACTGAGAGAAGATATTTAACACCATACAACAAATTAAAAAATAGTGTTCAGAATATATAAAGAATTCCTATGAACCAATAAGAAAAAATAACCCAACAGAAAAATTAACAAAAGACATAAAGTCATTTCATAGAATAGGAATTAGTCATTTCATAAACACTTAAAAAGATGATCAAGTTCATTGATTATCATGGAAATTCAAATGAAACCCGTAATTGTTACCATTTCACACCCACCAGATTGGCAAAAATATTTTAAAGTTTAATAATACTACATGTTGGCAGGTATGTGAAGCAATAGATATACCTTGCCATAGAAGAATAAATTGGTATGATTATTTTGTAAAACCACTCTGGCATAATCTAGGAAAGTTGAAGATGCACACATTTATAATCCTACCTTTTTTTTATAATCCTACTTTTTTAATATTAGTTATATATCCTAACGGCACTATTGAGTAGAAATTTATTTTATTTTTATTTTTACTGATTTATTTTTTAAAGTAAGCTCTACACCCAATGTGGGGCTTGAACTCACAACCCGGAGATCAAGAGTCACACGCTCTACCCACTGAGCCAGCCAGGCACCCCTTAAAGTGAACTACATATGTAGCTTTAAATTTCCTAAAAACGGGGAGGCAAGGGAAAGATTTCAGAGTATGAGGACCCTAAGCTTACCCTGTCACACGTTTACAACTAGATATCACTTACATCCAAGTCATTAAACTGGAGAGTGATCTGAAGACTGGCAGAACAAACTTCACAACTAAACGTAGAGAAGAAGCTGCATCAGTAGAGTTTAGGAAGGGCTGCCTACAAGGGGAGGGAGCTGTGCTCATGGAGAGGGGAAAGCACCAGAGAGCCCACACAGAAAAAATGAATCCCTGTAATGTCTGGCCTTGAAAATCAAAGGGGTTGAATTCCAACAGTTTGTATAACCAGGGGGACTTGGAGCCTGGAACTTTAAAAGTCAGCTGAGTCAGCACTGAGTGAGCCAGGAGGGCCAGTAATGGCTACGTCCCCACCCTTAAAGAAACAATAGCCTGAGGAGAGGCAACATAGAAACTACAGCTTGCACGACAGGAGGGAGATCTGCTGATACTGATTTTGGAGCTTGTTGGGGAGGCTTCTCTGGGAACAAGGAGCTGGCAGGCACCATTCCTCCTCCCCCCAGCATAAATACAGAGTCACCTGCAAGATGCAGCACAGCACAGATGCTTGCAACCTAGCCTGCTAGCAGTGCACCCCACCCAGGAGTTCTCCTGAGGCCCACCCACTAGAAGTCCCCTGGCCTGGGCAGTGGCCTCAGCACAATTTTTGTTAATGCTGCATGTGCCTGGCCCAGCTCTCTCATGCACAGACATCACCCACCCCACACACAGATGCTGCTGTACTTTGGGGAAGCCAGTCCAGGACTAGTGGCTCAGTGCAAATTTCATAATGCTGCGCACATGCCCTGCCCAGCCACTGCACACATAGACGCCTGTCACCCCAGGCTGCCACAACTATCCCTGTGCACTGTGCCCCAAGCAATCACTCAACTGTGGGGGATCCAGCTTAGGACTAGCCTCAGTGCAAATTTTGCTAACACCACTGCCCCACCCTCAAGACTTTTTGCTGTCACATCCCCTCAGAGCCAGCCTGCCTGCATCTCACTAACATCACAGAGAGCAAGCACAGCCCACAACAAAGAGTCAGTGCAGTCACGTGGACTGCAAGGAAAAGTAACTCAGACACAATAGCAGGACACAAACAACACACATAGGAGATTCTGCTTAGGTGCCAGATTCTGGTGAACAGGGCACTCCAGGACCACCTCTTCATAAAAATCACTACCTTCAAGAGCAGAAGACATAGCTGATTTTCTTTTTTTTTTTTAGATTTTATTTATTTGTTTGACAGAGAGATAGAGAGAGAACACAAGTAGGCAGAGGGAGAGGGAGAAGCAGGCTCCCAGAGCAGGGAGCCCGATGCGGGACTCGATCCCAGGACGCTGGGATCATGACCTGAGCCGAAGGCAGCCGCTTAACCGACTGAGCCACCCAGGCGCCCGACATAGCTGATTTTCTTAACAGAGAGAAACAAACAGAGAGGAAACAGAGAAATATGTCCCAAATGAAAGAACAAGACAAAAATCACAGCAAGCGATCTAAGTGAAAGAGAAATAAGTAATATACCTGATACAGAATTTGAAGTAATGATCGTAAAGACACTCACTGGACTTTAGGAAAGGGTGAGGGACATCACTGAGACCCTTGACAAAGAGATAAAAACATATCAGAGACAAAGAAATCAGTAAATGAAATTAAAAATACAATAGATGGAATAAATAGTAGGCTACAGGAAGTAGAGGAACAAATCAGTGACCTGGATGATAGAATAATGGAAAGCAATAGAACTGAACAGGTGAAAGACGAACAAATACTACATAGAGATAGAGAACTCAGTGACTCCATCAAACTAATAACATTTGCGTTGTAGGGACCCCATAAGGAGGAGAGAGAGAAAGGGGGACAGAAAATGTATTTGAAGAAATAATATCTGAAAACTTCTTGAATCTGAGGAGGGAAACAGAGATCCAGATTCAGGAAGCACAGAGATCCCCCCAAAAATTCAACTCAAGGAGGTCCATACCAAGACACAGTATTATAATGGCAAAAAAATGTGAAAACGAATTTTAGAGGTTGCAAGAGGAAAGAAGACAGTTACATACAAAGGGAAACCCCATAAGACTAACAGCTGATTTTTTCCCCAGAATCTTTGCAGACAAGAAGGGAGTGGCATGCATGATGTGTTCAAAGTGCTGGAAGGGACTTTACCCAACAAAGCTATCATTCAGAATAGAAGGAGAGAAAGAGTTTCCCAGACAAACAAACGTTAAAAGAATTCATGACCACTAGGGGTGCCTGGGTGCCTCAGTCGGTTAAGCAGCTGCCTTCAGCTCAGGTCATGATCCCAGGGTTCTGGGATAGAGCCCCAGGTCGGGCTTCAGGGAGCCTGCTTCTCTCTCTCCCCCTGCCGCTCCCTCTGCTTATGTGTTCTCTCTCTCTCTCTGTCAAATAAATAAATAAAATCTTAAAAAAAAAAAAAAAAAGCCTAACACCAGCAGATGGAAGGAAATAATAAAGATTTCAGCAGAAATAAATGATATAGAAACTAAAAAAACCCCACAAAAACAACAACAACAAAGAACAGCTCAATGAAACCAGGAGCTGGTTCTTGGAAAAGATCAACAAAAATGATAAACCTCTAGCCAGGCTCCTCTTAAAAAAAAGGGCCCCAAATCACCACTGAAATAGGAGAAATAAAAACCAACGCCAGAGAAATACAAACAATTGTGAGAATATATTATTAAAAACTATATGCCAACAAATTAAACAACCTAGAAGAAATGCATAAATTCCTAGAAACATATAACCTCCCAAAACTAAAGCAGGAAGAAATAGAAAATGTGAACAGACCAACAGCAAGGAGATTGAATCAGTAATTAAAAAAACTCCCAACAAACAAAAGTCCAGGACTAGACATTTTCACAGGCAAATTCTATCAAACATTTAAAGAAAAGGTAATACCTATTCTTCTCAAATAACTCCAAAAAATAGGGAAAAGAAAACTTCCAAATTCATTCTAAAAGGCAAGTATCACCCTGATACCAAAACGAGATAAGACACCATAAAAAAGGAGAACTATAGGCCAATATCTCTGATGAATATAGTTGCAAAAATCCTCAACAAAATACTAGCCAACAGAATCCAAGAATACGTTAAAAAAAATCATTCACCACAATCAAGTGGGATTTATTCCCAGGAAGCAAGGGTGGTCAATATTTGCAAATCAATCAATATAATATATCACATCAATAAGAGAAAGGATAAAAACCATATGATCACCTCAATAAATGCAGAAAAAGCATTTGACAAAGTACAACACCCATTCATGATAAAAGCCCTCAACAAAGTAGGGCTACAAGGATATATCTCAACATAATAAAGGCCATATATGAAAAACCCACAGCTAACATCATACTCAATGGTGAAAAACTGAGAGCTTTTCCCCTAAGGTCAGGAACAAGACAAGGATGTCCACTCTTACCACTTTTATTCAACATAGTACTGGAAGTTTTAGATATAGCAACCAGACAAGAAAAAGAAATGAGGCATTCATATTGCTAAGGAAAAAATTAGACTGTCACTATTTGCAGATGACATGATACTATATATAGAAAACCTTAAAGAGGGATGCCTGGGTGGCTCAGTCAGTTGAGCATCTGCCTTTGGCTCAGGTCATGATCCCAGGGTCCTGGGATCAAGCCCTGCATCAGGCTCCCTGCTCAGCGGGGAGCCTGCCTCTCCCTCTGCCAGCTCCTCCCCCTGCTTGTGCTCTCTCTCTGTCAAATAAGTAAAATCTTAAAAAGAAAAGAAAACCTTAAAGACTCCACCAAAAAACTGCTAGAACTGATAATTTATCAGAATTCAGTAAGGTTGAAGGATACAAAATCAATGTGTGGAAATCTGTTGCATTTCTATACACAAATAATGAAGCAGCAGAAAGAGAAATTAAGACAATGATTCCATTTACAATTGCACCAAAAATAATAAGATACCTAGGAATAAACCTAACCAAAGAGGTGAAAGACCTGTACTCTGAAAACTATAAAACACTGATGAAAGAAATGGAAGATGACACAAAGAAATGGAAAGACATTCCTTGCTCATGGGTTGGAAAAATAAATACTGTTAAAATGTTTGTATTATTCAAAGTAATCCACACATTTAATGCAATCCCTATCAAAATACCAAGAGCATTTTTCTTCTTTTTTTTTTTTTTTAATTTTATTTATTTATTTGACAGAGAGAGACAGCGAGAGAGGGAACACAAGCACGGGGAGTGGGAGAGGGAGAAGCAGGCCTCCCGCCGATTAGGGAGCCCGACGCGGGACTCGTGACCTGAGCCGAAGGCAGACGCTTAACGACTGAGCCACCCAGGCGCCCCACCAAGAGCATTTTTCATAGAACTAGAAGGAAAAATCCTAAAATTTATATGGAACCACAAAAAACCCTGAATAGACAAGGCAATCATGGGAAGAAAAAGAAAAAAGAGCAAAGCTGGAGGTATCCAATTCCAGATTTCAAGTTATACTACAAATCTGTAGTAATCAAAAGAGCAAAGAGCATGGCACTGGCACAAAAAGACACATAGATCAATGGAACAGTATAGAAAGCTGAGAAACAAACCCACAATTATATGGTCAATTAATCTTTGACAAAAGAGGCAAGAATATGTAATGGGAAGAAAGATAGTCTCTTCAACAAATGGTATTAGGAAAACTGGACAGCTATAGGCAACAGAATGATCCTGGAATACTTTCTTACACCATACACAAAAATAAACTCAAAATGGATTACAGACCTAAACGTGAGACCTGAAACCATAAACATTTTAGAAGAGAGCACAGGCAGTAATTTCTCTGACATCAGCTGTAGCAACATTTTTCTAGATATATGGCAAAGGAAATAAAATAAAAAGCCATTGGGATTACATCAAAATAAAGAGCTTGTGTACAGCGAAGGAAACAATCAACAGAACTAAAGGGCAACCTACTGAATAGGAGAAGATATTTGCAAATGACATATCCAATAAAGGGTTTGAATAAAAAATATAGAAAGAACTGATACAACTCAATTCCCAAAAACCAAATAATCCAATTACCAAATAGGCAGAAGACATGAACAGACATTTCTCCAAAGACATCCACATGGCCAACAGACACAAGAAAAGATGCTCAATCTCACCCATCATCAGGGAAATACAAACCAGAACTACAATAAGCTATCACCTCACACCTGTCAGAATGGCTAAAATAAAAAACACAGGAAATAACAAATGTTGGTGAGGCTGTGGAGAAAAAGGAACCCTCCTGCACTATTGATGGGAATGCAAGCTGGTGCAGCCACTGTGGAAAACAGTATGGGGGTTCCTCAAAAAACTAAAAATAGAACTACCCTAGGATCCAGGAATTGCACTGCTGGGTATTTGCCCCCAAATACAAAGCACTAATTCAAAGGGATACAAGCACCCCTATTTTTATAGCAGCATTATTTACAATAGCCAAACTATGGAAGCAGCCCAAGTGTCCATCAACCAATGAATGGATAAAAAGATGTGATACACACACACACACACACACACATTATTCAGCCATAAAAAATGAAAACTTGCCATTTGCAACAACATGGAGCTAGAGAGTATAATGCTAAGTGAAATAAGTCAGTCAGAGAAAGACAAATACCATATGATTTCACTCATACGTGGAATTTAAGAAACAAACAAAAAAACAAGCAACGGAGAAAAAAAAGGAGAGAGAGAGATGAACCAAGAAACAGACTCATAGCTATAGAGAACAAACTGATGGTTGGGGGGGGGGGTAGGTAAAATAGGCTATGGGGATTAAGGAGTATACTTGTCACGATGAGCAGTGGGTGATGTATGGAATTGTTGAATCACTATATTGTACACCTGAAACTAACATAACAGTGTATGTTATTTATACTGGAATTTAAAACAAAATATTTTAAACATTTCCTAGAAACCACAATATAAAAACTAAGGAGATAAAGGTAAGATTAATAATTTATTTTATCCCAAATACTATCATTTCAACATTTATTTTATTTTTATTTTTATTTTTTTAAAGATTTTATTTATTTGACAGAGAGAGCACAAGCAGAGGGAGAGAGAGGGAGAAGCAGGTTCCCTGCTGAGCAAGGAGCCCGATGTGGGACTCGATCCCAGGACCCTGGGATCATGACCTGGGCCGAAGGCAGCCGCTTAACCGACTGAGCCACCCAGGCGTCCCTCATTTCAACATTTAATTAATGTAAAAATTAGTAATGAGATATATGTTGTTTTCATTACTAAGTCTTTGAAATCTAGCATGTATTTTGTACTTATAGTACATCTCAAATTGCATGGTAAATTTTCATTAGAAATAGTTGGTCTATATTTAGATTTCATAAGATTTATAGTTGAAAAAGTAGATCCACATATCAAGTTCTTCCAAACCTAAAATTTTTCCAATAAATGTATAACATGTTAGTTTTTAAATTTAAATTTGTTTAATTTAATTTAAAATGTATTTCCTGTCACACTTGCCTTGTTACAGTTGCTCAGTAGCTCCATATAGCACAGCTCTAGAAAAACTCTGGCATATATGCACCAGGAGGAATGTTCAGAAATGTCTGTATCATCATTTATAAAAGCAAAATACTGGTAACAAATCAATACAGGCATGGATAAGTAAATAAGTGTATTTGCACAATAAAAAACAGAATCAGTGAGGGGCGCCTGGGTGGCTCAGTCGTTAAGCGTCTGCCTTCGGCTCAGGTCATGATCCCAGGGTCCTGGGATCGAGTCCCACATCGGGCTCCCTGCTCCGCGGGAAGCCTGCTTCTCCCTCTCCCACTCCCCCTGCTTGTGTCCCCTCTCTTGCTCTCTCTTTCTCTCTGTCAAATAAATAAGTAAAATATTTTAAAAACCCAGAATCAGTGAAAATTAATGAAGTATAGATATACACTTCAACATAGATAAACTTGAAAATACAATGTTGAGGGAAAAAAGCAAGTTACAGAAATATATAGAGAATGATTCAAAAGAACAGTCAAAACTACACTCTATTGTCTAGAGATATGTGCGTGTGTGTCTGCTGTAGGGGAGGCAAAACTATCCATTTTAGGTTTTCAGCTAGGACTCTTGAAAAGACAGATTAACAAAAGAATAACAGTTTATTAACAAGTGTAGTACACAGCATATAGAAGAAACCTAAACAAAGAGTAACTCAAAGTGGCTTATAATAGCATCTTCAACAAAGAATAACAAATCTGCGGAGAAATGACAAGACAAAGGAAAGCAATGGCAGCGAACTATGGGAAGGTATGGGAGAAAACTAATGGAGCCAGGCTTATTTGCAGATTCCTTTGGTGTTGATAAATCTGTCTTCAATACAAAGAGTTTTATCCTGCCATTAGGCAGAAAAGAAGTAGGGTAGAGTGAGGTTTTCCTGCATTTGCTGCTTCTTATTTGCCTTCGGTTCAATAGTTTTTATGTCAAAGAGGTATATTTTGGGGTAACATACTCTGGTTTCTCTCTGCTAAAACAAATTTCTACAACCAGGGTGGTATAAAACAACAGACCTTCATTCTCTCACTGTACTAGAAGATCGGATGTCTGAAATGTGGGTCACTGGGCTGAAATCAAGATGTCAGCAGGGTTGCATTCTCTATGGACTCTCCCTCAGACAGAATCCATTCCTTGCTTCTTTTAGCTTCTGGTGGCTGCCAGCATTCCCTGGCTGTGGCTGCATCACTCCAGTCTTCAAGGCCGGCAGCTTCACATCTCTCTCTGCCCCATCTTCACATTGAGCCTTCTCTGTATGTGTCTGTATAGTCTCAACTTCTGCCTCCCTCTTAGAAGGACACTTGTGATTGCAATAGAGCTCACTGAGACAATTAAAAAACAATCTCTCCACCTCAAGATCATTAATTTAATCACATCTGCAACGGCTGTTTTTCCATGTGAAGTAACATTTTGCACATTCCAGGGACTATGACCTGATACCTTTGGGGGAGGGTCATCATTAAGTCTATTACAGTATTAAAAGTATAGATAAAATTCGGGATAGTAGTTATCTCTGGGCATTAGGAAAGGGTATATACTGTTGATACAGGGGGCACAGGAGCCTTTAAAAATATTGTTTCTTCAGCTGGACAATGGATACATAAGTGTTCATTTGGCTTTCACCTGCATCTCAGGTTCTATCCTGCTTTAGATAAGATGCTCAAATTACGGTGATTCCTCTACCCACTCTCCTACTTTGAATCTTTGACCCCTGTGGCACATAGTAAGTACTTAATAACCAGTAATATTTATAATGTTTACCATGTTACCTATGGTAAAATTTTATCTATAGATCATCTCATTTAATCCCCATGATAATCCAATATGAATAGGTATTATTCTTAATCCTATTTCACAGATGAGAAAAATGAGATTTTTGAGGCTTGCCTTAAAGTCATAGTTGTTATATGGAATCAAATCCAGATAGTCTGATTTTACTTCTTGTACATTTTTTTTAATTGGATAATTTTTTTAAATTAAGGTAAAATTCATGGATAATAAAATTCACCCTTTTGGTGTCTTGTTCTGGGAGTTTTGACAAAGGCATACAGATGTGTAACCACCAAAATCCATATTTAAAATCTCCTCAAAAAATTCTCCTGTGCCCTTTTGTTGTCAGCCCCTCCCCCACCCCTGACAGACATTAGTTTTCTGTGCCTATAGTTTTCCCTTTCTTGAATGCCTTATAAATCGAATCACCCTATGTAGTCATCTGAATCTGTTTTAGCATAAAATATTCATTTAGCAGTTGAAGGATATTTGGGTTGTTTCCAGTTTGGAGCAATTATGAATAAAGTCACTACAAACATTCATGCATTAATTCTTGTATAAACATAAGTTTTCATTTCTCTTGAGTGAATACCTAGCAATGGTATAGTCATATGGAACCATACATTTACAAGAAATTGCCAAACTATTATCTTAAGTGGCTTAACTATTATTATTTTGTTAGATTTATACCTACATATTTCATGTTTTTAGTATAATTGCAAATGGTAGTTTTACTAAATTTCAATTTCCAATTTATTGCTACCTTATAGAAATACAGTTTTGATTTTTTTTTAAAGATTTATTTATTTTAGAGAGAGAGAGCACCAGCAGGAGGGGTAGAGGAAGAGGGACAGAGAGAATCTCAAGCAGACTCCCTGCTGAGTACAGAGCCCAACTCAGTCAGGGCTTGATCCCACAACCCATGAGATCACGACCTGAGCCAAAGCCAAGAGTCAGATTCTCAACCAACTGCACCACCCAGGTGCCCCTACAGTTTTGATTTTTGTATACTGGTCTCCTATCCTGTGAACATGTTAATGATAGATTCATTATCATTTTTGTAGATTCTTTGGGAGTTTTTACATAAACAATATTTTTGTCTGTAAATAAAAACCATTTTATTTCTCCCTTTCCAATCTTTATTCTTTTATTTCCTTTTCTTTCCTTATTGCAATAGGTAGGACCTTTTATAATGTTGAATATAAGTGATTAGAGCAGAATCCTTAGAGCACTTTAGACTTTCACCATTAAGTATGATGCTAACTATACATTTTTTGTAAATTCTCTTTATCATTGTGTGTATATATCATATTTTGTTTATCCATTCATTAATCACTGGGCCCTTGGGTTGCTTCCACCTCTATGCTACTGTGAGTAATGCTGCGATGAACATAGGAGGACAAACATTTGTTCAAATCCCTGCTTTAAATTCTTTATATACCTAGAGTGGAATTGTTGGATCATATGGTAATTTAATTTTTAATTTTTTGAGGAACCACCATACTGTTTTCCATAGTAGCTGCACCATTTTATATTCCCACCAACAGTACACAAGAGTTCCAATTTTTTACATCCTCATCAACCTTTATTATTTTCTGTATTATTATTTTTTTAATAGTAGCCATCCTAACGGGTATGATGTGATATCTCATTGTAGTTTTGATTTGCATTTCCTTAAAGATTATGATGTTAAGCTTCTTTTCATATGCTCATCAGCCATTTGTATATCATTTCTGAATGTTTATTTACATCCTTTGCCCATTTTTGGGATGCCTGAGTGGCACAGTTGGTTAAACATCCAACACTTGGTTTCAGCTCAGGTTGTGATTTCAGGATTGAGCCATGTGTCGGGCTCTGGACTCAGAAGAGTCTGCTTGAGACTCTTTCTGACCGTTCCCCCCTCTCTAAAATAAATCGTTAAATCCTTTGCCCATTTTCAAATTGAGTCATTATTTTTTTTAATGTTGAGTTGTAGGAGTTCCTTATGTATTATGGATATTAACCCCTTATCAGAGATATGACTTGCAAATATTTTCTTCCATTCCATAGGTTGCCTTTTCAATCTGTTGACTGTGTCCTTTGATGCACAAAAGCTTTACATTTGATTTAGCCCAATTTATTTTTACTTTTGTTGCCTGTAGTTTTGGTGTCAAATCCAAGAAGTCATTGCCAAATCCAGTATCATGAAGATTTTCCCTGTACGTTTTCTTCTGCTTTATAACTTTAGGTCTTATGCTTAGTTTTTTTTACCCACTCTGAGTTAATTTTTGTATATGCTGTAAGGTAATGGTCCAACTTCATCCTTTTGCATGGATCTCCAGTTTTCCCGACACTATTTGTTGAAAGACTGCTTTTTCCCCATTGAATGGTCTTGGCACCCTTATCAAAAATCATTTGAGGGGCACATGGTCGCTTAGTCAGTTGAGCATCCAACTCTTGATTTTGGCTCAGGTCATGATCTTGGGGTGGTGGGATCGAGCTCTGTGTCAGGCTCTGAGCTCAGCAGGGAGTCTGCTTGGGATTCTCTCTCTCCATTTCCCTCTGCCACTCCCCCTGCTCTCTTTCTCTCTCTCTCAAATGGATAAATAAATATTTTTTAAAAAACCATTTGACCATATATGCAGAAGTTTATTTCTGGGCACTCTACTCTGTTCTTTTGGTCTATATATCTATCTTTCTGTCAGTATTCTGTTTTAATTACCATTGCTTTTGTACTAGGATTTAAAAATGAGAAGTGTGTGCTTTCCAATTTTATTCTTCTTTCTCAAGACTATTTTGGGTATTCAGGGTACCTTGAGACTCCATATGAATTTTAGAATGGATTTTTCTACTTTTGCAAAAAATACTATTGGAATTTTAATAGGGATTGCATTAAATCTGTAGATCAGTTTTGGTAGTATTGATGTCTTAACAATATTAAGTCTTCCATTCCATGAACATGGAATGTCTTTCCACTTATTTGTGTTTAATTTCTTCTGAACATTTTGTAGTGAAAATTATAAGTGTACAAGTCTTCCACCTCCTTGGTTAAGTTTATTCCTAGTATTTTATTCTTTTGATACTATTGTAAATGGATTTGTTTTCTTAATTTCCTTTTCAGATTGTTCATTTTTGGTGTATAACAACACAATTGATTTTTGGGTGTGATTTCATGTCCCACAACTTTAGCTGAATTCATTTACTAGTTCTAACAGTTTTTTCCCCCTCTAGATAATTTGCATTTTATTTATTTTTTAATTTTACTTTACTTAAATTCAATTAATTAACTTATAGTGTATTATTAGTTTCAGGAGTTCAGTGATTCATCATTTGCATGTAACACCCAGTGCTCATTACATCACATGCCTTCCTTAATGCCCATCACCCAGTTACCCCATACCCCCCAACCACCTCCCCTCCAGCAACCCTCGGTTTGTTTCCTATAGTTAAGAGTCTCTTATGGTTTGTCTCCCTCCCTGATTTCATCTTATTTTATTTTTCCCTCCCTTCCCCTGTGATACTGTTCTGTTTCTTAAATTCCACATATGAGTGAAATCATATAATTGTCTTTCTCTGATTAACTTATTTCACTTAGCATAATACCCTCTAGTTCCATCCACATCATTGTAAATGGTAAGATTTTTTTCCCCAAGATTTTATTTATTTATTTGACAGAGAGAAAGAGCACAAGCAGGGAGAAGCAGGCTCCTCGCTGAGCAGGGGGCCCGATGCGGGGGTATATATATATATATATATATATATATATATATATATATATATATATCACATCTTTATCCATTCATCTGTTGATGGACATTTGAAAAAATACAGCATCCTTTCTCTATTAAAACTCTCTGCAGTGGGTGCCTGGGTGGCTCAGTCGTTAAGCGTCTGCCTTCGGCTCAGGTCATGGTCCCAGGGTTCTGGGATCGGGCCCCGCATCGGGCTCCCTGCTCTGCAGGAAGCCTGCTTCTCCCTCTCCCACTCCCCCTGCTTGTGTTCCCTCTCTCGCTGTGTCTCTCTCTGTCAAATAAATAAATAAAATCTTAAAAAAAAAAAAAAAAAGAAAAGAAAACTCTCTGCAGTGTAGGGATAGAGGGAACATACCTCAATATCATAAAAGCCATATACAGGGGCACCTGGGTGGCTCAGATGGTTAGGCATCTGCCTTCGGCTCAGGTCATGATCCCAGGGTCCTGGGATTGAGTCCCGCATCGGGATCCCTGCTCAGCGGGAAGCCTGCTTCTCCCTCTCCCCCCCTTCTTGTGTTCCTACTCTCGCTATCTCTCTCTGTGTCAAATAAATAAATAAAACTTTAAAATAAAATAAAAGCCATATACAAAAAGCACACAGCAAAAATCATTCTCAATGGGGAAAAACTGAGAGCTTTTCTGCTGTCAGGAACATGACAGGGATGTCCACTCTCACCACTGCTGTTCAACATAGTACTCAGCAGTCAGACAACAAAAAGAAATAAAAGGCATCCAAATTGGCAAAGAAGTAGTCAAACTCTCAATCTTCACAGATGACATGATACTCTATGTGGAAAACCCAAAAGACTCCACCCAAAAATTGCTAGATCTCATACAGGAATTCAGCAAAGTGGCAGGATATAAAATCAATGCATAGAAATCAGTTGCATTTCTATACACTGAGACAGGAGAAAGAGAAATTAAGGTATCAATCCCATTTACAATTGCACCAAATACCATAAGATACCCAGGAATAAACCTAACCAAAGAGGTAAGGGATCTGTACTCTGAAAACTATAGAACATTTATGAAAGAAGTTTAGAGTGACACAAAGAAATGGAAAAACATTCTATGCTTCATGGATTGGAAGAACAAATATTGTTAAAATGTCTATGTTACCCAGAGCAACCTACACATTCAATTCACGCCCTAACAGTTTTTTCATGTGTGTAATCTTTAGGGTTTTCTACATATAAGATTATATCATCTGAAAACAGATACAATTTTATTTCCTCCGTTCCAATTTGGATGTTTTTTATTATTTCTTTTTCTTGCCTAATTGTTCTTTGCTAAAACTTAGAGTAATATGTTGACTAGAAGTGGTGAAAGTGGGCATCCTTGCCTTGTTCCTGACTTTAGAGGAAAACCTTTCAGTCTTTCACTATCGAGAATATTACCTCTGGATTTTTCTTTGGCTTTTAAAAAATATATATTTATTTATTTGAGTATGGGGAGGGGCAGAGAGAGGGAGACAAGCAGACTCCCCGCTGAGCAGGGAGCCCAACATGGGGCTCAATCCTAGGACCCTGAGATCATGACCCGAGCCAAAACCAAGAGTCAGGCACTTAACCGACTAAGCCACCCAGGTGCCCCTCTAGATTTTTCATATATATTTTTTATCATGTTCAGGAAGTTTCTATCTATTCCATGTTTTTTGTATGCTTTTATCATGAAAAGGTGTTATATTTTGTCAAATGCTTTTTCTGCATCAATTGAAATGATCATGTGGTGTTTTTCCTAGGATTCTGTTAATTTGGTATATTTCATTGATTGGCTTTCATATGTTGAACCATTCTTACATTCCGGGAAAAAAATCCCACTTACCCATAATGTATAATCCTTTTAATGTGCTGTTGAATTCTGTTTGAGAGTATTTTGTTGAGGATTTTTACGTCAATATTCACCAGGGATGTTGGTCTATAGTTTTCTTTCTTCCTCTCTCTCTCTCTTTCTTTCTTCCCTTCCTTTTCTTTCTTTCTTTCTTTCCTTTTCTTTTCTTCTCTTTCTTTCTTTCCTTTCGTTTGTTCATTTGTTCTTTTTGTAGTGTCTTTATCTGGCCTTGGTATCAGGGTAATGGCCTCAAAGAATGAATTAGGAACTGCTACTGCCTCTTTAGTTTTCTGGAAGAATTTATGAGGACTTGGTATTGTTTTTTTCCTTCACCACTGTGCTATGGGTTAGCTTGTAGTGTTAGTTTTTCATCACTTGGCTTATCAAACTTTGTCTCCACTATCCTGTGTTCCTGACTTCAATTATTTGCTGCAATTGCATCTTCCTCCCCTCCCTCCCTCCCTCCCTTCCTCCCTCCCTCCCTCCCTTCCTTTCATTCTTTTGCATCATCTGTTGCAATATTTCCAGCACCTAAATATCTGATTATTCCTTTTCCATGATGGGTTTGCAAAAATCCAAATCTTACTCTTATTGTAAGGAGTATAGAAAGAGCTGTTTGTCTGAAACCAAATTGAAAGAGTAATAAAGTTGGAAAAGGTGGAGTGGTGGTTCATTATCTATCATATTCACTGTGCCCTTTTAAAATATTTTAACATCCCTTTCATTCCTGGGATGAAATTCAAAGATAAAATATCTATACTCATACTTTAAATAATTAATACAAGTGTGAGGGTAAATAAAGGGAAAGTAATTTCTTTTTTTTTTTTTAGGAAAGTAATTTCTAATAACAAGTATTTCAGTTTGTAAATTCTAGGTCAAACTTCACTAGAAGACATAATAAAGAAGTAGACAGAGGCTTACACCTACATGTAGAATTAAAATAAGAGTGAAAGCTACAAATGTAGGTTGATACAAATCCATTTGTTGAAGAGACTGTCTTTTCCCATTGCATATTCTTTCTCACTGTGTCAAAGATAATTGACCATATATTTGTGGGTTTATTTCTGGGCTCTCTATACTGTCCCATTGACCCATGTGTCTATTTTTGTTCCAGCACCATACCATTTTGATTACTACAGCTTTATTTTTTTTATTTTATTTATTTATTTGAGGGGCGCCTGGGTGGCTTAGTCATTAGGCATCTGCCTTCAGCCTAGGTCATGATCCCAGGGTCCTGGGATCCAGTCCCACATGAGGCTCCCTGCTTGGCAGGAAGCCTGCTTCTCCCTCTCCTACTCCTTATGCTCATGCTCTGGCTATCTCTCTCTCTGTCAAATAAATAAATAAATAAATAAATAAATAAAATCTTTTTTTTTTTTTAAGATTTTATTTATTTATTTGACACAGAGAGAAAGCACAAGTAGGCAGGGAGGCAGGCAGAGAGGGAGAAGCAGGCTCTCTGCTGAGCAGGGAGCCGGACGTGGGGCTCAATCCCAGGACCCAGGGATCATGACCTGAGCCGAAGGCAGCCGCTTAACCGAGTGAGCCACCCAGGCGCCCCAATAAATAAAATCTTTTTAAATTTTTTATTTATTTGAGAGAGAGAGACAGCGAGAGAGCACAAGCAGGGGGAACAGTGGAGGGAGAGGGAGAAGAGGGCTCCATGCTCAGTGGGGAGCCCGTTGCGGGGCTCAATCCCAGGACCCTGGGATCATGACCTGAGCCGAAGGCAGACACTTAACTGACTGAGCCACCCAGGTGCCCCACTACAGCTTTATAGTATAACTTAAAATCTGAAAATTTACCCCCTGCTTTGTTCTTCCTTCTCAAGATTGCTTTGGTTATGTCGGGTCTTTTGTGGTTGCATACAAATTTTAGTATTATTTGTTCTGGTTCTGTGAAAAATGCTATTGGTATTTTGATAGGGATTGAATTGAATCTGTAGATTGCTTGTATAGTATGGACATTTTAACAATATTAATTCTTCCTATACATGAACATGGAATATCTTTCCATTTATTTGTGCCATCAATTTATTTCATGAATGTTTTAAAGTTTTCAGAGTACAGGTCTTTCACCTCTTTGGTTAAGTTTATTCATAGGTGTTTTATTCTTTTTGGTACAATTGTAAATGGGATTATTTTCTTAATCTCTCTTTCTGCTACTTCATTATTAGTCTATAGAAATGCTACCATTTTCTGGGTATTAATTTTGTATCCTGCAACTTTACTCAATTCATTTAGTACTTCTAATAGTTTTTTTTTTTTTTTTGGTGGAGTCTTAAGGTTTTCTATATATAGTATCATGTCATCTGCAAATACTGACAGTCTAATTTCTTCCTGACCAATATAGATGCGTCATTTCTTTTTCTTGTCTGACTGCTGTGGCTAGGACTTCCAGAACTTTGTTGAATAAAAGCGGTGAGAGTGGACATCTTTGTCTTATTCCCGATCTTAAAGGAAAAGCTCTCAGTTTTTCACTATGGAGTATAATGTTAGCTGTGAGGTTTTTTTTCAAGATTTTATTTATTTATTTGAGAGAGAGAATGAGAGACAGAGAGCATGAGAGGGAGGAGGGTCAGAGGGAGAAGCAGACTCCCCGCTGAGCAGGGAGCCCGCTGTGGTACTCGATCCCAGGATTCCAGGATCATGACCTGAGCTGAAGGCAGTCGCCTAACCAACTGAGCCACCCAGGTGCCCCAGCTGTGGGTTTTTCATATATGGCTTTTATTATGTTGAGATATGTTCCCTCTAAACCCACTTTGTTGAGAGTTTTTATGAACAGATGTTTAATTATGTCAACAAACTGAGAATTTATTAATATATCCCCCTTCTTATTCTTACAGGACATTAACATGCAGCTGACTGACATAATGCTCAATGTGCAGCGGATAATAAATCGCTACACTCTTGATGAGAATGTGCACTCTGGAAGAAAAATATCCCTTACAGAATATAAGAAACGGAGAGGAAATTTCCTGGAGAAAATAGTTACTTATGCTAAGAATGCTGAAATTAGAGAAAAGACTCTTGTGTACATCCTGGCCTGGTTGGAAGAATGGAGTAAGTTTCCAGAGGTGGTTCAAAGAAAAACCATTAGGTTAATGAAAAAGCTAGAGAATAGGATCTATAAATTTTAAAGGATTAATCAGATTAAAGAAGACTAATGAGGTTATTGAGAAAACAGTTATCCACTGTTTCAGTAAGAATAAAATGAGAAAAATATAGTCCTGCTCACTTAATGCCAGCTATTCTGGGCTCCTTGCTTTTCTTCAAGCAAGCCAGCATGCCCCTGCCCAGTATCTTTGTGCTTGCTGTCCCTTTGCCTGGAACATTGTCCACAAGTAGCCACGTGGCTCATTCTCTGCTTATATCTCACTTTAAAATGATGTGTTCTCTGACTATCTCCATTCCCTACTCCTGGGCACTGTCCATTACTCTTTACTCTTTATTTTTGTCTGTAGCATTTCTTACCATCTGACATACTACACAACTAATTTTTGTCTGTCTCCTTTCACTAGAATGCAAGCAGTATGAAGTCAGGGAATTTGTTTTATTTAGTGCTGTATCCTCAGTATCTAGAACAATACATGACAAAGGAGACATTGGTTAAATGAAAGAATGAATAAGCTTAGAATACAAAAAGGGGATGTCATTAAGTTGCAAGAAATAACATGTAATGAGGGTTTTAAAATACTAGATAACTTATGAAAGGAGTTAATTGGGTTTAGTTCCTCAATATTAAAACACATGCTCACATTTTTAGATACCAGAGTATTTTCATGTCCAAGATTTATTGTTCAGCTTTCTATTCCAAGTCTCTTCCTTTTTCATTTCTTCATAGAGAAAAGCTTCAGAATAGCAATAAGTGTGAGATATCTACATTCCCTAATACTACAATATGGAGTATTTGGCCAATATTATAAGCCTATATGGTTATAATTATTTTTCTGCACAGAAGTATTTTTTTACTCTCTTCAAGATGCCATTTTGTCTGAGATGACTGCAGTTGGTATTGAGGAACACCACCACTGGATAGCACAAATGGAGTTTTTACCAGAAACATTCAAAGCTATTGAGAACAACGTCAAGATACTGAGTAGAATTAGTGTATCTTTGCTTGAAGAAAAGAAGAGACAAAAGAAAAAAATAAGTAAGGGTGCTTTAAGACATTGGAAACAGATTTGACTTTTTCTAAATAATGGCTTTATTAAGGTACAATTTACATACCATAAAACTCATATATGTTAAGTGTACAATTCAATGACTTTTAATAAATTTAGAGTTGTGTAACTCACCACAATTCAATTTTAGAACATTTCCTTCATCCCAAAAAGATCCCTTATGCCCATTTGCAGTCAATCCTCCTTCCCACCCCAGTCCCAGACATGCACCAATCTATTTTCTGTTTCAATAGGTTTGCCTTTTTTGGATGTTTCATAAGATGGAATCATATTATATGTGGTTTTTTTTTAAATATCTGGTTTCTTTTATTTAACATAATGATTTTGAGATTCAGCCATGTTATAGAATGTATTAGTAGTTTCTTTCTATTACCAATTGTATCTCACTGTTTGCATATACCACATTTTGTTTACCTACTCACCAGTTCATGGACATTGGAATGTTTCTACATTTCACTTTTATGAATAATGCTGATATGAACACACATGTATAAGTCTTTGTGTGGACATATGTTTTCATTTCTTTTGGGTAGATACCCAGGAGTAGAATTTCTGGGTCATTTATGAATTGATGGTAAGTTTATGCTTAACTTTTTAAGAAATTGTTAACTTATTGCCCAAGTGACAGCGCTATTTTATATTCCCATCAGCAATGTATTAAGGTTCCAGTTTCTCCACATTCTCAGCAATACTTGTTATGGTCTTTTTTAGTATAACCTTACTAAGATGTGTGAAGTGGTATCCCACTGTGGTTTTAAATGGCATTTCCCTAAAGACTAATGATGTCGAGCATCTTTTCAGGTGCTTATTAGCCACTCATATTTATTTTGATGAAATGATTATTCAAATATTTACCCATTTTATTATTGAGTTTTAAGAGTCCTTTATGTATTCTGGATACAAGTCCTTTATCAGAAATGTGATTTTCAGGGTGCCTGGGTGGCTCAGTTTGTTAAGCATCTGCCTTAGGCTTGGGTCGTGATCCCAGGATCCTGGGATTGAGCCCTGCATCTGGCTCCCTGCTCAATGGGTAGCCTGTTTCTCCCTCCCCCTCTGCTCCTCCCACTGCTTGTGTTCTCACTCTCTTGCTCATTCTCCCTCTCTCTCAAATAAATAAAATCTTTTTTTAAAAAGATTTTATTTATTTATTTGACAGAGAGACACAGCAAGAGAAGGAACACAAGCAGAGGGAGGCACCCCAAATAGATAAAATCTTAAGAAAAAAAGAAATGTGATTTTCAAATATTTTCTCTCAATCTGTGGTTTGTCTTTTCACTTTCTTAAGTGGGGTCTTTGAAGCTCAATGGTGTTGGATTTTGATGAAGTCAAATCAATTTATCAATGTTTTCTTTTATGGATCATGGTTTTAGTGTTGTATTAAAAACTTGTATCAGTCAGTGTTGAACCAGAGAAGCAGAACCACTAGGAAATTATATATTATCTAACTACCCATTACAAAGTATTTTGGGGAATGTACTTTGTATTCTTTCAATCCTTTTAAATTCATTGTGACTTGCTTTATAGCTTACCATATGGTCTATCCTGGAGAATGTTCCGTGTGTGCTTGAAAAGAATATATATTTAGCTGTTGTTGGGTGGAGTGTTCTATAATTGATTTATATTGTTGTTTTAGTCTTCTATATATATCCTTACTGATTTTCTGTCTAGTTGTTCTATTATTGAGAGTGGGATATTGAACTTTCCAACTATTATTATTGAGTTGTCTATTTCTCTCTTTAATTCTGTCAGTTTTTGCTTCCTATATTTTAAGTCTCTGTTATTAGGTGCATATATGTTTACAATTGTGATAGCTTCCTGATGAACTGACCTTCTTCTTATTATAAAATGTCCCTCTTTGTCTCTAGAAACATTTTTTGTCTTAAAGTCTATTATGTTTGAGGGGCGCCTGGGTGGCTCAGTTGGTTAAGCGACTGCCTTCGGCTCAGGTCATGATCCTGGAGTCCCAGGATCGAGTCCCACATTGGGCTCCCTGCTCGGCAGGGAGTCTGCTTCTCCCTCTGACCCTCCTCCCTCTCATGCTCTCTGTCTCTCATTCTCTCTCTAATAAATAAATAAAAATCTTTTTTAAAAAAAAGTCTATTATGTTTGATATAAGTATATTATCTCCAGCTCCCCTGCGGTTACTGTTTGCAAGGTTGAATCAAAGATGTGTTGCTTATAGTTGGATCTTGTCAGCTTTTAAATATATATATATATATATATATATATACACACACACACACATAACACCTACACACACATAAAATTTGGCAATCTTTGACTTATGATTGGAGTGCTTGATTCATTAATATTTAATGTAATTATTAATATGGTTGGATTTATACCTGCCACGTTTTTGTTTGTTTCTCATGTCTCATCTCTTTTGTTCCCCTGTTCTTCTTCTACTACCTTCGGTGTTAAACAAATATTTTTTAGTGTCCAATTTCAATTCCATTTTCCCCCTATATTTTTGGAGTAACTTCCTTAGTAGCTGCTCTAAAGGATTGCAGTATACATCATAAATTATCATAATTTATTTAAGATTAGTACTAACTTAATACCAGCAAAATATAGAATCTTTGCTTCAATAGCTCCATTCTCTTCCCCTCCTTTGTGCTTTGTCATATATATTACATTTTTATGTTTCTAAGCCCAACAATATAGTTTCATAATTATTGTTTTATAGATTGTCTTTTTAATCAGTTAAGAGAGGAAAAAGAAAAAATATTTTTACTTTCTTTTATTTTTACCTACATATACTGGTGTTCTTTATTTCTTTGTGTGAATTTGAGTTATCCTCTGGTATCATTTCCTTTCAGTCTGAAGGACTTCTTTATATTCCTTGTAAGGCAGTCTACTAGAAGCATTCTTTCCCTCTTAGCTTATCTGGGAATGTCTTTATTTCACTTTCATTTTTTTTAAGGCAGTTTTAGATTTAGAGAAAAATTGAGAAAATAATACAGAGAATTCCATATATCTCTTCAGAGTTTCTCTTATTATTAATATATTACATTAGTATGATTCATTTGTTACAATCAACAAACCAGTATTGACACATTATTAACTAAAGTCCATAATTTTGGACTGAAGTCATAATTCCTCGTTTTTACCTAATGTCCTTGTGTTGTTTCAGGATCCCATCCGGGTACCTGATTACATTGTTGTCATGTCTCCTTAGGCTTTCTTGGCTGTGACAGTTTCTCAGACTTTTCCTCCTGTTTGATGTTCCTGACAGGCTTGAGGAGTACCAGTCAGATATATTATAAGAGGCTCCCCTGTTGGAATTTGATGTTTTTTCTCATGTTTACCCTGGGGTTATGGGTTCTGAGAGGAAAGATCACAGAGGTAAAGTACCATTGTCATCATATAATTTCAAGGGCACATACTATCAAATGATTGATGACTTAATGTTGACCTTGATTACCTAGCTAAAGTAGTGCTTGTCAGGTTTCTCCACTGTAAACTTACTCTTTTTCCTCATTTTCCATGCTGTGCTTTTTAAAAGTAAGTCTGTATGTGCAGCCCACATGTAAGGAATGGGGAGTTATGCTCCCTTTCTTTTAGGATGAATATCTACATAAATTATTTGGAGTTTTTATGCACTAGAGTTTATCTCTTCTTCCTTGTTTATTAATTTACTCAATTATTTATATCAAAATGAACTCAACAGATATTTTGTACTTTGAGTTATAATCCAATTCTACTTTATTTTCTTGCTCAAGCTGTTCTAGTTTTGGCCATTGGGACCTCTTTCACTTGGTTCCTGTGCCCCTTTAACATAACCCCATCAGTGTGGTTTTTCTTTTTTATTTTTTTGGCACTTCCCTACTTTCTGGCACTACAAGATGCTTCAGGTTCATCTCAAATATGTCCTGCCCCAATCCTAGAATCTGCCATTTCTCCAAGGATTTCTGGTTCCTTTTAGTGGAGAATAGTATTAAAAAGCAAAGTCTGGTTGCTAGGAGTGCTCATTGCTACTGGGGTATCATTTCTGTTCAGTTCTCTCATCTGACAGAGCAAAAAAAAATGTTTGTGTATAGACCCAATGTGTATACCCATATCTATAAATCAATCAATCAATCAATCAATCAAATCTAACACTTTAAACATAAGTTCATACTGATTTCTCTAACTCTAATTCATTATCACACACATGGATCATTTTAGTTTCTTCCCCTTGCTTATCTATAAATTACAACTCAATGAGAAACTTCCTCCTACCATCTGTTTTACTTAATTGTTCAATTCCAGTATACATGCATAGCAGTATCAGAATTATTAACCCATACCCCAGTGAGGAATAACTTATCAACTAGGGTACAGTACTTACACGCAGTTCCCTTTGCCTGCAGTCTTACAAACTCCATTTCCAGTTACTTAGGTCAGCACTCTCCCCTCCCCCTCATTCCTTTCAGTGAGGTTGTGTCATACATTTCTTATACAGTTAGACTCTCTTATCACAATCTACATTCTTTCCTGGGATCCCCTGACCTCCTAAATGGGTATTTAAAAATTTTTGCATTCAGGGCACCTGGGTGGCTCAGTCAGTTAAGCATCTGCCTTCAGTTCAGGTCATGATCCTGGGGTCCTCAGATCGAGTCCCACATCAGGCTCCTTGCTCTGCAGGGAGCCTGCTTCTCCCTCTCCTCCCCACTTCTGCTCTCTCTCACTAGCTCTGTCTCTCTCTCTCAAATAAATAAATTAAAACCAAAAAAAAAAATTAAAAAAAAATTTTGCATTCATGAAGTTTCACTCTTTGAGCTATAGAGTTCTATGGGATTTGACAAATGTATATTGTCATGTATCCACCATTACAGTATCATATGGAATAGTTTCTCCATCCTAAAAATCCCCTGTGTTTCACCTATTAATCCTTCCCCTTTCTCCCCAAACTCCTGATAACTACTGATTTTTTTAATGTCTCCATACTTTTGACTTTTCAAGAATGCCATATAATTGGAATCATGCAGTATGTAGCTTTTTCACACTGGCTTCTATCACTTAGCAATACACATTTAAGGTTCCTCCCTATCTTTTTGTGGCTTAATAGCTTATTTCTTTTTACTGCTGAATAATATTCCATTGTATAGATTCACCAGTTTGTTTATCTACCTACTGAAGGACACTTGACTGCTTCCAAGTTTTGGTGATTAAGAATAAAGCTGCTATATATAAACATTCTCATAGACATAAGTTTTCAAATTAATTAGGTAAATGCCTAGGAGCATGATTGCTAGATCATACGATAAGACTACATTACTTCATAAGTAACTTTGTAAAAAACTGCCAAACTGTCTTCCCAAGTAGCTATGTCATTTTTCATTCCCACCAGCAACAAACAAGATTTCCTGTCACTCCATGTCCTTGTTAGCATTTGGCATTATCAGTTTTTTGGATTCTAGCCATTTTCATATATGTGTAACAGTACCTCGTAATTTGCAATTCTCTCTCTCTTTTTTTTGTTTCAAGTTTTTAATTAAATTCTAGTTAGTTAACCCACAGTGCAATATTGGTTTCAGAAGTAGAATTTAGTGATTTGGGTGCCTGGGTGGCTCAGTCATTAAGCGTCTGCCTTCGGCTCAGGTCATGATCCCAGGGTCCTGGGATCGAGTCCCACATCGGGCTCCCTGCTCTGCGGGAAGCCTGCTTCTCCCTCTCCCACTCCCCCTGCTTGTGTTCCTGCTCTCGCTATGTCTCTCTCTGTCAAATAAATAAATAAAATCTTTAAAAAAAAATTTTTTTTTTAAAGTAGAATTTAGTGATTCACCACTAAATATAACATATAGCACCCAAGTGATCATCACAAAAAGTGCCCTCCTTAATCCCCATCACCTGTTTAGCCCATCCCCTGCCCACCTCCCCTCCAGCAACTCTCAGTTTGTTCTCCATAGTTAATAGTCTCTTATGGGTTTGCCTCCCTCTCTTTTTCTTTTCTTCCTTTCCCTATGTTCATCTGTTTTATTTCCTAAATTCCACATATAAGTGAAATCATATGGTACTTTTCTTTCTCTGACTAACTTATTTCGCTTAGCATAATACATTTTGGCTCCATCCACATCATTGCAAATGGCAAGATTTCATTCTTTTTGATGGCTGAGTAATATTCCATTGTATACATACATATATATATATATATATATATACCACATCTTCTTTATCCATTCATCAGTTGATGGATATTTGGACTCTTTCCATAATTTGGCTATTGTTGATAATGCTGCGATGTACCCCCCTCAAATGTACCCCCTCAAATCACTATTTTTTGTATCCTTTGATTAAGTGCCTGGTAGTGCAATTGCTGGGTTGTAGGGTAGTTCTATTTTTAACTTTTTGAGGAACTTCTATACTGTTTTCCAGAAAGGCTGCACCAGTTTGCAATTCTCAAATGACAGACAATACTGAGCATCTTTTCATATCCTTAGTTGTCATCTGTATGTCTTATTTCTTACCTTCATTTAAAAAAATAATTGTACATGTATGGTACTTTGAAAAGAGTTATTTCAGGGAATGGATGTAATAGACATTCTGTACCACATTTAGAGAAGTGTTTAAAACACATGCATTAACTATGGATATATGAGTGTTCACTGCAAGTTCCTTTGCAGGAGTGTTATTTCAGTGAATACTGTAATATATTTAGAGAACTGTTTAAAAACACATGTAATGGGCACCTGGGTGGCTCAGTCGGTTGAGCGACTGCCTTCGGCTCAGGTCATGATCCCAGGGTCCTGGGATCGAGTCCCACATCGGGCTCCCTGCTCTGTGGGGAGCCTGCTTCTCCCTCTCCCACTCCCCCTGCTTGTGTTCCCTCTCTCGCTGTGTCTCTCTCTGTCAAATAAATAAAATCTTTAAAAAAAAAAAAAAAAACCCACACATGTAATAAGGATGGTTACAAGAATTGTATGTGCATACTACTTTGAAAAGAGTGTTGTTTCAGGGAATGGATGTAATAGAAATTCTGTAATGCATTTAGAGAAGTGTTAAAAGATACATGTAATGAGGATGGTTATGAGAGTTGCATGTGCATGCTACTTTGGGAAGAGTGTTATTTCAGGGAATGGATGGTTTACCTTCATTTTTTGAAGAGTAGTTTCCCTGGATATAGAATTCTTGGTTAGCAGAATTATTCTTTCAGCGCTTTGAATTTGTCATCTCTCTGTCTTCTGGCCTCTATTGTTTCTAATAAGTAGTAAGCTATTAAATTTACTATGGTTCCCCTGTACTTTGAGTTTTGAGTCTCCTTTGATTGTGATAAGTCATTTTTTTCTTTTTGCTTTAAAGACTCATTGTGTAGCTTTCAACAGTTTGAATATGATGTATCTAGGTATGGATCTTTTTATGTTTATCTTACTTAGAGTTCAATGAGCTTCTTTAATGTGTAGATTGTTTTTCATCAAGTTTGAGATAATTTGGCCATTATTATTTCTTCAATATATTTTTTAAGATTTTATTTATATATTTGAGAGAGAGAGCATGAGTGGGGTAGGGAGGGCAGAGGGAGAGTAGAGGGAGAGGTAGAAGCAAATGGCCCCCCTGAGTTGGGAGTCTGACACAGGGCTCAATCCCAGGATTCTGAGATCATGACCTGAGCTGAAGGCAGACGCTTAACAGACTGAGCCACCCAGGAGCCCCCACTTCCTCAATATTTTTAATGTCCCTCTCTATCTCCTCTTCTTCTGGGACCTCTATCACTTTTACAATGGCACGTTTGATGGTGTCCCACAGGTCTCTGAGGCTTTTTTCATTTTTTTTTTTATTCTTTTTCCTCCCAGTTCTTCAGATTAGACAATCTCTACTAACCTAGTGTCAAATTTGCTGGTTATTTTCTTCTGTCATTTCAAATCTACTGTTGGGCCCTTTTGGTAAATTTTTCATTTCAGTTATTGTACTTTGCAAGTCTATATTTTCCACTTGGTTTTTCTAATTTCCATCTCTTTATTGATATGCTCTATTTGATGATAATTGTCATTGTATTTTTCCTTTATTTTAAAATTTGGCTTCCTTTAGTTCTTTGAACATAGTTATAATTCTTCTTTCAAAGTCTTTTTCTGATAAGTGCAACATCTGCTCCCCTGCCAATCCCTGAGACAATTTCTATTGACTGATTTTATCCCATGTACAGGTTATACTTTTCTGTTTCTCTGCATGATCCTTTTATGTTAAAAACTGGACATTTTAGGGGCACCTGGGTGGCTCAGTCAATTAAGCATCTGACTCTTGATTTCAGCTCAGGTCATGATCTCAGGGTTGTGAGATCAAGCCCCACACTGGGCTCCACACTGGACAGGGAGCCTGCTTGAGATTCTCTCTCCCTCTCCCTCTGCCCCTCCCCCACCTAAAAAAACTGGACATTTTAAATAACATATTATAGCAACCTTTTTTTTTATTTTTTTAGATTTTTATTTATTTATTTGAGAGAGAGAGCATGGGGGGCGGGGCAGAGGGAGAAGCAGGGTCCCCGCTGAGCAGGGAGCCCAACGCAGGGCTCAATCTCAGGACCCTGTGATCACAATCGGGGCCAAAGGCAGACGCTCAACCGACTGAGCCACCCAGGTGCCCCCTATAGCAACTTTAGACTCTGATTTTCCCTATAACCTCCAGGGCTTTTTTTGGTCCCTTTTTTGGTTTGCTTTTTAGTGACTTCCCTGGACTAATTCAGTGGAGTCTGTCTCCCCAACAACGTGTAGTCACTGATATTTCTGCTCAGTTATTCTTTTATTCTTTTTTCATTTTGTTTTTATTTTAAGGCCTGAATTCCTAGGGGTCACCTTTGGGTCAGCATAGCTTAGTGGTCAATAATTGGCCCATCATTAAGTGATCCAGATTGATTCAGTAATGGGTCTGTGTATGGGTTAAGGAAGTATTGTTTTAGACAGTGCCCCTAAGCATGTTTTTTTCCCTGCTTTATTCCAGATCAAGTCAGCCCCTTAGGCGGTAGAGCTGTCAAACTTCACAGCCTGCCTCACTTTAGTAGAACCCTCAGGCCACTGGGGGGGGGGGGGGGGGGAGTTAGAGACAGAAGAAGCTCCAGGCTAAAATATCACAGACTTCCACTGTTCTTACTGAAGTTTAGTAATTTTTCTTGAATTAATGCTTACCAAATTGTTGTCTAGCTTTGGTCAATTTCCAAAGTCCTAAAATGGTTGGTTTGGGCAGCTTTGTCAAGCTTTATCATTGCTTTTTTGGGGGGGAAATGTGCTTAGTTTCTCATTCAGCCATTCTAGAAATCCCTTCAAATGTTTGACTTTTGTCTGCTCTTTTTTGACTCTTCTGAAAGAACTAAGATTAAGTGTGATTCAGAAAAGTGAGAAAAGAAAGGCAGAAAGCCAAGAAAGAAAATGGAAAGCACCAAGCATAATCAAAGCCAAAGGAAAGTTTTGTTATATCTAATCCCAAACTTGTAACTGAAGGTAAATTGAGATTACAAATAAAGAATAAAGACTAGTTTGGAAGCAAAAGTTCTAGGTGATTGTGGGAAGAGTTACTCTTTTAAAAATAATACTATTTAGGGGTGCCTGGGTGGCTCAGTCGGTTAAGCATCTGCCTTCGGCTCAGGTCATGATCCCAGGGTCCTGGGATCAAGCCCCGCATTGGGCTCCCTGCTTGGCGGGAAGCCTGCTTCTCCCTCTCCCACTTCCGCTGCTTGTGTTCCCGCTCTCACTGTGTCTCTCTCTGTCAAATAAATAAATAAAATCTTTAAAATAAATAAATAAAGTACTATTTAATTTGGAGGCAAAGCTTTTTTTTTTTTATGATTTTATTTTTAAGTAGTTGCTACACCTAATGTGGGGCTCAAACTCACAGCTCCAAGATCAAGTCACATGCTCTACAGTCAGGTGCCCCATGGGAGCCACGGCTTTCTGATGAATCTTTATCCTATAGCTATCTATAAATTTTGGCTAAATTCCTTAGGCTTTAGCATAGATAGAGCACAACACAGAACAAGAAATGCCATCTCATTATTTTATGTTTTATGGGTTTTTTTCCTTTAGCATCTAGAGGTACTCTATGGAAATCTTGGAAAGAAAGAGTTATAAAGCGACCTGCAACAGCTCATGCTTTAAGACCAGATCAGATAATTAGTGATGAATTTGCAACAAATACAAAGGTTTCAGAAATCCAAGATATGCTACAGGAACTCATAAACACTACGATGTTCAATAAATTGGAAAACAATGCTATTAAATATATATCATCAACGATAATAAACCTTTCCAAAGCTTTGAGTACACTAAATGATGAACTAAAAGTTTCTAACCTCCAGAGTGCCAATATGTATATAAGTGAGACAAGTGAAAAAGAAAAAGAGCTCTCCCTGAAGATAATGCAAGAGCTCAGTGAAAAAAATGAAATGCTTCAGCAGAAACTTCAAGATGCAGAAGAAAAATATGAACAATTTATTCGGTCCAAAGGTATTTTAGAACCCCAAGTAGGTATAGCATTACCCACATCAACCTTGAAAGTGTTGCCTGAGCTTTCTTCACAATCATCCAGTAGCAAAGCTGACACAGAAAACAGTATGGATGATATTTTGGTTAAAGAATTTGAAAATATTATAGATGGGACCCAAACAAAAGGGACCAAAGGCTTGGGGATCAAGTGGGACTCAGCTATTTCATATACAGCCCCAGTTGAAATGACTCCAGATTTAATTGAAGAGCGATATCCTTTACTTGAAAAAAAACCAAAAAAGTCTTCTGAAGATATCACTGAAGATAAGATATCACTGAAGAAAAGTGATGTCTATCAGAAAGATGGGACTGACCAGTATCAATCACAGAAAAAACAGCAAACTAAAGGCCCATATATGCATGAGACCTCTGGATTAAATGTGAGTGATGATAAAGGTAAAGAGAAAGACTCAGAGACCAAACTTGATTACCATTTGGAGCTACAGTCACTAGAAAAGAAGAGAAAAGAAATAAAATCCATTTCCGAAGACAAA
This sequence comes from Mirounga leonina, assembly GCF_011800145.1. NCBI lineage: Eukaryota > Metazoa > Chordata > Mammalia > Carnivora > Phocidae > Mirounga > Mirounga leonina. The sequence goes on from NW_023270314.1 coordinate 27,193,027, forward strand.
TCAAAGTCATCCACTGATTCAAGAAGTCAACATGTCCCTGCTGATTACCCTTCTACTGACACAAAAAGCCAAGGTGGCAGAAGTGGAACAAGTAGTATATGGGAACAATTCAGGAAGCTCAAGCCTGAGTATTCACATGACAAAAGCCAGATTTCTTCAGAGAATGAAGAGGAACCCACAACTGAGTCAATGGACAAAGAGAGCAAAAGTGAGATGAGTGGCCAAGCAGAGCAATTTGGGTTCACCCAACTTGGTTATTCCTCTGAGAAAGTGAAAACAAAAGGAAAGAAACACCACGTCACTTCAGAAACCACCACAAGCAAACAGAGAAAAACCGAAGAGGACATATTAGTCCTCACCAAGAAAGTCAAGTCTCACGGACTTGTGAAGCCAAAATCTAGGGTAGCAGAAGAGACTTCAGAATCTACCAGAGCTCTAGGAAGTCCAGACGGTAAAAGTGAAGAGAGTAACCTAGAAGAATTTCAAAAAGCCGTAATGGCTTTCCTAAAAGAGAAAATTGATAACATAGGAAAGCCTTTGGATAAAAAGACTGTGCCAAAAGAGGAGTTATTATTAAAAACGGCAGAGGTTGAAAAATTAGGAATCATAAAGGCAAAAATAGAGGAATATTTCCAAAATGTGGCTGAAACTGTGACAAAAACCTTGAGGAAATACAAAGATATAAAAAGTGCAGGACAAGTTGGAGAGAAACTTATGAAACGAAAAAAAGAAGTCTCAATTATGCCAGGATTGCATTTTCAGAAGCCCATTAGGGCAAAGACTGAAATTAGCACATTACTGTCATCTAAGAGCATGGACCCACTAACTGACAATTTGATACAAATGATCTTGACTGAAATAGAAGGGGAAAGAAATGCTCCAGTAGCCTCAACAGTAGGGAGAGACCCCAAGGAAAAGGAAAAACATAGGCGGGAGGAACATTTGCAAGAAGGTCAAGAAAAAATATTTGGTAAGGGTCTCAAACACCAGTTGCAAGAAGGGAGTTTTTGGAAGAAGGGCTATGAGATGATAAATAAAAAACTGCAGGAGGAAGAGTCATGGCTCCAGATGAAGGAAGGAAAGCAAGGACAACAGAAGCAGAAACAGTGGCAGGAAGAGGAAATGTGGAAGGAACAGCAGAAACAGAGGATGCAAAAGCAGACTGAACAAGAGGAGCAAACACAAAGAGAAGAGGAAGAAGATTATCAGAAGTCAAAACAGCAGCAGCTGGAAGCATGGAACCGAAAAATGGAAAAACAAGCGGTGCCCCTGGAGAAGGAGAAGGGACAGCAGAAGAGGCATGTTCAGAAGGAAATGAGACATCAGGAGCTGGAAATAAATTGGGAGAAAGAGGAGAAGCAAGAGCCAAGGAGAAATGTAGAGGACCATGAAAGGCAGAGGCAGAAAAAAACAAAAGATCAGATGAAGATTAATGAGAAAAACTCCGAAGAACAAGAAAAGATGTTCAGCCAAACTTCAATGACATTGTCTCCCCGGTGGAAGACCATACCGAAAGCAGCATACCAGTTACACCAAAGAAAAGACTTCCATGGGCATCTTAAGGCATTAGACATTCTTGCTGATGGAAAGCAGCCTATACCAACCACTCCTCCCTCCACAAAATCACCCTCACCTGAGGCCCTTCCAGTTTCTGGACAGTATCCCACAAGGTTCCTCACTCTAACTCCTCAACAGGCCCAGGCACTGGGGATGAGTCTCACCACTGAGGAGGCCAAGGCACTGGGCATCACTGTCACCCCTCAGCAGGCCCAGGAACTGGGGTTCACCCTCACTGATGAGCAGGCCCAGGCACAGGGGATCACTCTCACCCCTCAGCAGGCCCAGGCACTGGGGATCACGCTCACCCCTGAACAGGCCCAGGCACAGGGGATCACTCTCACCCCCAAGCAGGCCCAGGCACTGGGGATGACTCTCACCCCTCAACAGGCCCAGGCACTGGGGATCACTCTCACCCCCCAGCAGGCCCAGGTACAGGGGATCACTTTTACCCCTGAGCAGGCCCAGGCACTGGGGATGACTCTCACCCCCCAGCAGGCCCAGGCCCTGGGGATGACTCTCACCCCTCAACAGGCCCAGGCACTGGGGATGACTCTCACCCCTCAACAGGCCCAGTACCTGGGGTTCACCCTCACCCCTCAGCAGGCCCAGGCACTGGGGATGACTCTCACCCCTAAACAGGCCCAGGTACTGGGGATGAATCTCAGCCCCCAGCAGGCCCAGGAACTGGGGATGACACTCACCCCTGAGCAGGGCCAGGCACAGGGGATCACTCTCACCCCCCAACAGGCCCAGGCACTGGGGATGACTCTCAACACCCAGCAGGCCCAAGCACTGGGGATCACTCTCACCCCTCAGCAGGCCCAGGCACTGGGTATGACTCTCATCCCTCAGCAAGTCCAGGCACAGGGGATCACTCTCACCCCCCAGCAGGCCCAGGCACTAGGGATCACTCTCACTCCTGAGCAGGCCAAGGCACTGGGGATCACTCTCACGCCCCAACAAGCCCAAGCACTGGGGATGACTCTCAGCCCCCAGCAGGCCCAGGCCCGGGGGATCACTCTCACCCCCCAGCAGGCCCAGGAACTGGGGATGACTCTCAGCCCTCAGCAGGCCCAGGAACTGGGGATCACCCTCACTGATGAGCAGGCACAGACACAGGGGCCCACTCTCACCCCTCAGGAGGCCCAGGCACTGGGGATCACTCTCACCCCTGAGCAGGCCAAGGCACTGGGGATCACTCTCACACCCCAACAAGCCCAAGCACTGGGGATGACTCTCAGCCCCCAGCAGGCCCAGGCCCGGGGGATCACTCTCACCCCCCAGCAGGCCCAGGAACTGGGGATGACTCTCAGCTCTCAGCAGGCCCAGGCACTGGGGATCACTCTCACCCCTGAGCAGGCCCAGGCCCAGGGAATTACTCTCACCCCTCAGCAGGCTCAGGCACTGGGGATCACTCTCACCCCTCAGCAGGTTCAGGCACTGGGGATCACTCTCACTCCTGAGCAGGCCCAAGCACTGGGGATCACTCTCACCCCTCAGCAGGCTCAGGCACAGGGGATCACTCTCACCCCTGAGCAGGCCCAGGCACAGGGGATCACTCTCACCCCTCAGCAGGCTCAGGCACAGGGGATCACTCTCACCCCTCAGCA
>NW_023270314.1:27196206-27209954 GCF_011800145.1 Mirounga leonina
CAGGCACAGGGGATCACTCTCACCCCTCAGCAGGCTCAGGCACAAGGGATCACTCTCACCCCTCAGCAGGCCCAGGCACTGGGGCTCACTCTCACCCCTCAGCAAGCTCAGGTACAAGGGGTCACTCTCACCCCTCAGCAGGCTCAGGCACTAGGGATCACTCTCACCCCTGAGCAGATCCAGGCACATGGCATCACTCTTACCCCTGAGCAGTTCAAAGCACTGGTGGTCACCCTCACCCCTGAGAAATGCCAGAGCTTGGGTTTCACACTCACCCCTGGGAAAGTTCAGGCACGGGGGTCTCCTCTCACTGTTGCACAGGCCTGGGAATTGGGGGTTCCTATTACTCCAGAAAGTGCCTGGTTGTCAGCTGTCACTCTTACCCCTGAACAGACCCAAGCTTTAGGTGCCCCTCTCTCCTTAGAACAGGCTCAAGCATTAGGGGTTTCTTTCTCTCCAGAACACTTCTGGAAATTTGGAGTCCCTCTCACCTCAGATAAATTCCATTCTATAGAATCTCCCCTTGAACAAGTACAAACTTTGGGAGCCCCCTTCATCCCAGGACAATCCCATCCCATGGGTATTACTCTCATGTCTGAGGAGGACCAACAATCAAGTGAACAGCCCTCACCACCTGGGGCCCATCCTCCTCTAGAACGTACCCCCCTGAAAGTTGGGATCATTCCTGTTACTGATAAATCCATTATAGGTGCTCCTCACATTTCTAAGCAGTTCCCCACATTGGCCCCTTCCAGTCTTAGATCATTTCAAAGATTGAAGGCTTCCGTCCTCCCTGGGAAATCCATTACATCAAGCCCTAGGCAAGCCCCAGCATCTGCTCCTATTGCTGAGAAGTCCTCTGTATTTGAGGTCTCTTCTACTCCTTTGCAGATATCAGGGTCTTCTCTTTCCCAAGACCCTGGGAAATTGCTAGGAATGAGAATTCTTTCTGACCCTGGGAAGCTCTTGGCACCACAGACTTTTCCTTCCTCTAAACAGACCCTGGTTTCTGAAGGTCAATCCACCTCTGTTCAGTTTGTAGCACCAGAGGTCCTTCTATCCCCTGGGAAGCTTGCACGGGAGACCCTTCTTAGTTCTAGAAAGTTCTTAAGAGACTCTTGGACCCCTCAGCTACCTCTGATATCAGAGGCCCCCCTTGCCCCCAGGCAGCCCCTTATATCTGGAGTCCCACTTTCCTCTGCACAGATTCCCAGTCTCTTGGCTCCTCTTTCCCCTAGGAAGCCCTTGGTTTCTGGGACCTCTTCTATCCTGGAACCTAGACCCTTAACACTCTCTGAGCAGCCCCAGGCATTCCAGCCCCCTCCTACCTATGAGCAATCTCTCTATCTACAAGTTCCTTCTACTCTTGGGCAGCATCACGCTTCCCCACTGGGGATCCCTCCCAGCCCTGGGCATCCTCCAACACTACGGACCTCCCCAACCCCTGGGAAGCCCCAGAAAGATATGTACTCTTCTATATCTAAGAAAAGTAAGGAAAGATTGGCAATTATTTCTTCTCTGAAATCGAAATCAGTCCCTTTTACTGCAAAGGACTTCCAAATATCAGAGGTCTCTGACACTTCTGAAGAAATCCAGACATGCCATGATCCTATTGCCATGGAACAATTTAGAACATTTCAGTCCTATCTCACCAATTACAGGACACCAGTATCACAAACCCCTTACACTGGTGGGAGGGCCCTTCCCCCTCTCATGAAGCCTCTTACTACTAAACTACCCAAAACACCACAAATTTCATCTTCTGAATGGGACCGGAAAACCCAGTTCCCCCCTATAGATAAGTCCTGGATACTGACTTCAGATTCAGTTACCAAGAAACCTAAGATGATGGTGTCCCCTTCCTCTCTCCAAGAGCTCAAAGAGCAGAGGTATTTTGTTGATGTGGAAGCTCAGAGAAAGAACCTGATACTCTTAAATCAGGCCACAAAATCTTCTGGACTGCCTTCACAGCTACACACAACAGCTAGGAATCTCATAATTGAGACACTTCATATGGACACAGTTCGGCTGGGATACCTATTCCGCAAGTACATTGCTTACAGGCTGATCCAGCGTGCAAGGTAGATGTAAATATTGAATGTCCAGTTTTCTGGTTTAGTCCTGATTTCAAATATCCTCTCTTCATTGTCCCATAATTATATACATATCTGTCATATTAGATGTTCTAGAATATTATCTTATAGAAGGTCTGTGGTATGAAGCCTATTTAAAATACCAAATGGAGATAAACTTTTTCAGAAATAAAAAATGTCATATAACATGATCTATTTCATCCATTTATATCTCTAGCTAAGATATATTTTGTGGATCATGGTTGATCTCCAAAATATCAACTTTAAAAGCTTGCTTCCAATTATTCTAAACTTTTTTTTTAAAGATTTTATTTATTTATTTGAGAGAGAATGAGATAGAGAGAGAGCATGAGAGGGGGGAGGGTCAGAGGGAGAAGCAGACTCCCTGCTGAGCAGGGAGCCTGATGCGGGACTCGATCCAGGGACTCCAGGATCATGACCTAGCCGAAGGCAGTCGCTTAACCAACTGAGCCACCCAGGCACCCTCCAATTATTCTAAACTTCTAAGTATTCTTTTTTAAAGCTGTTTCTTTTTTCTTTTTTTTATTATGTTCAGTTAAACACTGTATAGTACATAATTAGTTTTTGAAAAATTTCTAAGTATTCTAAATTTCTTTCATCTTCTTGGGTTCACCACAAGATGTATGATTCTTAAAATGGGAGATGGCAGGTTATATACAAGGTGTTGCCATGGCAACTTCGCTGCTGAACTGACATAGAGGAAATAGGTCCTGGTCTTGATTTTTAAAAATTGCAGAAATAGGGAAAGTGACAATTGTCCTGCTATCCTTAGCACTTATGTTTGAGGTTACCAACCTATTATTTGGGGGATATCTTTTACCTAAAATTGTAAGATGCCAAACGAAAACCTATACTAGGAAAGGTTATCATTAGTATTATTTATTATTATTTATATATCATTAATTATAAGAACAACTTATATCATTTATTCAACAAACATTTATTGAATGTGGCAAGTATTGTACTAGGGTTCTCATGAAATTTACATTTTTGAGGACTGAATTAATTTGGGAACTAAGGATTAGAACAAGGTACAAAAACAGACTTATTCAAGATATAATCAAGACATTTATTTATTTATTAATTATTCATTCTTTCAAAATTTTATTTAAATTCAAGTTAGTTCACATATAGTGTAGTATTAGTTTAAGGGTAGAATTTAGGCATTCATCAGTTGCATACAACACCCAGTGCTCATTATATCAAGTGCTCTCATTAATGCCCATCACCCAATTACCCCATGCTCCCCACCCAACTCCCCTCAGTTTATTCCCTATATTTAAGTGTCTCTTATGGTTTGCCTCCCTCTCTGTATCTTATTTTTTCTTCCCTTCCCCTATGTTCATCTGTTTTGTTTCTTAAATTCCGCATATGAGTAAAATCTTACGGTATTTGTCTTTCTCTGCCTGACTTATTTTGCTTAGCATAAGACACTCTAGTTCCATCCACATAGTTGCAAATGACCAGATTTCATCCTTTTTGATGGCTGGGTAATATTCCATTACACACACACACACACACCCCACAGCTTCTTTATCCATTCATCAGTTGATGGACATTTGGGCTCTTTCCATAATTTGGCTATTGTGATAATGCTGCAATAAACATGGCATGTGCCCCTTTGAATCACTATTTTTTATCCTTTGGGTAAGTGCCTAGTAGTGCAATTGCTGGGTTGTAGGGTAGTTCTAAACTTTTTGAGGAACTTCTATACTGTTTTCCAGAGTGGCTGCAACAGTTTGCATTCCCACGAAGAGTGCAAGAAGGTTTCCCTTTCTCCGCATCCTCACTAGCATCTATTGTTTCCTGAATTGTTCATTTTAGCCATTCTGGCGGGTGAAGATGATAACTAATTGTAGTTTTGATTTGTATTTCCCTGATGATGAGTGACGTTGAGCATCTTGTCCTATGTCTGTTAGCCATTTGGAGGTGTTTGGAAAAATGTCTATTCATATCTTCTGCCCATTTTTTAATGAGATTATTTGTTTTGGGGTTTGTTAATTTTTTTAAGTGGGTTCCATGCCCAATGTGGGGCTTAAACTCACAGTCCTGAGATTGAGAGTCACATACTCTACCAACGAGCCAGCTAAGCTCCCCAGGTTCATTATTTTTAATAATATTTTGTACCTTATTTAGAAAGGCTCTCTCCACTCTGAGAAATATAAAAAATTCTTTCTAGGTTTCTTTTGGTACTTTTATGGTTGGTTATTGGTTTTTTTGTTTTACATTTAAGTCTCTGATTCACAACTTCCTGTTGAGAGATATGGATGTGACTTTTTTCCACATGGCTACCCAGTTACCCCATCACTACTTACAAAATAATCTACCTTTTCTCCTATGGTTTGAATGTACCTTCATCATAATTCTTGTATCATTTAGGTCCATATATAGACTTTGCATTATTTTTTGTTGATTGCATAGAGATGAGTCATTTCTATTTTTTATTATTCATTGTAGTTTTATTATTATGATGTGGAATCTTTGTGATAGTCATTAGTGCTATTTGCCAGGACTTTTCAATGAAATGTAAGCAGAATTGATATATGTCATTTCTGCATTGAGCTTGTCATTGTTAGTTTGAGACCCTCCAGAGTCTCCTTTTCCTCTGACATAACCCACATTGTTCAAGGTGATGGCTGTTCAGATAGCCTGTGTCCTTCAGAGTATATATACAATGAAGCTCACTCCCTGATGAACCATGATGGATTTGTAGTATGAGCAACAAGTAAAATTTTGTTGTTAGCCACTGAGATTTATATTCTTCTGAGAAAGTTGTACTTTCACTGGAATCCACATTTTCAGTAAGCACCATCACCACCCCATCACCCCTGCCCAGATGATTCAGTCCAGGTGATCAGGGTCCAAATTTTGAGAAATGCTGGTATTGTAGAAATAGAGAAGATTTGGGTTTGCTTCAAAATCTGATATTTATTAATTATGTAACTTCAGAAAATTACTTAACTTTGCTCATATTCCTTTTCCTCTTCTGTAGAACAGAGATGGCAAAACACTATCTGTTCAGAAGGCTTAAACGTGGTGGTATATATTATTGTAAAGAGAGAGAGTATATTTTTATGATTGTTCCTCAAGATCCTATGCAACATCTTCCTATGAGGCCTTCTTTCTTCCTCTTGTTAGTATAAATTATGCTCTTTTTGCTCCAACAGCATGTTTAATTTCTTTTCTATTTAATTTAATTTCTATCTAGCATTTATTTCATTCTCTTTGACATAGTTAATTTATTAGTCTCCTATTCTGGCTTGTAAGTGCTTTGAAGGCAAGGACAATGCCTTTTTCACAGTTGTATTAAGTGCTTCCTATATGTCTTATACATATCAATGCCAAAATTTTAATATTAAAGTATATATTAAATAGACTTATATCAATAAATCTATTAAAATATAAAACTATTAAAATAATAAGCAACACTATTATAACACTAAAAAACTCTAACATTAATGAAAACTTGACAGTCATAAAGATTTTTGAAAGTTTAGTCATATAAGAAACTAAATTAAGGCCTCATTAAGCAAGCCTCCCACCCCTATCACATCCCACTCTACTTGCTAAGGATAAGAACTGAAAGTAACTAGGCCCAGGTTTGCTGAGTTAGGGTCAGTCGTTATATCAATCTCATTCTTGTTAATTTTTTTCAAGAAACAACATAATCAGACGATTACAAGCCATCCAAAACACTGGGAAAGGTTATGAGACCCAGAACCTCTTCATAATGCTGAGCAGAATTGATGACTACCAGAAAAAGATGATGCAGGTCTGGACCAACAAGCAGAAGTCTTTAGAGCAGAAACGGAATCAGTGCCTGGGGAAAATGATGTTCTTATTTAGCCAGGTAACTTGTTTTCTATTGTCCCTCCCCAGTGTGTTGTAAGAAAAATGAAAGTGGTAAGCTTGGAAAATAACATTTACCTGGAGCTACCATTTTTATTAGTCTCCTAGGGCTGCTATAACAAATTACCACAAACCTGATGGCTTAAGACAACACAAATATATTCTCTTGCAGTTCTGGAGGCCTGTTCATGAAATCAAGGTGTTGGCAGGGTTGTTTCCTCCTGGAAGCTCTGAAGGAGAAATTTGTTTCATGCCTCTCTCTTGGACTCTGGTAGCTGCCGACAATCCTTGGCATTCCTTGGCTTGTAGCTGCGTAACTCCGACCTTTGCCTCTGTCCTTCCCCTGGCCTTCTTCCCCGTGTGTCTTATGTCTTCTCTTCTGTCTCTTATAAAGCTATATGTCATTGAATATAGGACTCACCTGGTTAATCCAGGCTGATCTCATCTTGAGATCCTTAATTACATCTATAAAGACCCTTTCCCCAAATAAGATCATATTCATAGATTCTGGGAAACATATCTTTTGAGGAGTTCACCATTCAAGCCAGTACACCATGACCTCAGTGAAAACTCCTAACTTGACAACAGGGATACTGGCTGGGATGGGAAAAGATTAGAATAGGGGAGACTTCCATAAATGCTCAACTCCTTCCTAGTCAACTCGCATCTACCAGTCTCTAGATATGAAACCTCTTGAAGTCACCACTCTCCAACTGATTCATGATGGTTACTTCTCTCCTCAAAACTATCAGAAAGTGGGGTACCTGGCTGTCTCAGGCAGTGGAGGATGCGACTCTTGATCTTAGGGTTGTGGGTTCAAGCCCCATATTGGGTCTGGCGATTACTAAGAAATAAAATCTTAAAAAAAAAAAAAAAAAACAACAACCCAGAAAACCCGGGGCGCCTGGATGGCTCAGTCGTTAAGTGTCTGCCTTTGGCTCAGGTCATAATCCCAGGGTCCTGGGATTGAGCCCCGCATCAGGCTCACTGCTCAGTGGGAAGCCTGCTTCTCCCTCTCGCACTCTCCCTGCTTGTGTTCCCTCTCTCGCTGTCTCTCTCTCTCTGTCAAATAAATAAATAAAAATCTTAAAAAAACAAAAAAACCATCAGAAAGCAAAATTTAATAGAATGAGTTTACAATAAAGGAGTTAAAAGTTTATTTAACTTGCTTACATAGCACCAGGCATGGAAGATCCTGTTAAACTCTGACATCCACTCATTATGTCCCAGAGCTTGTCTGAGATAACCATTAGCATGCTTTTGGGAGTGAGAGTGACCTTCCAAAAACTTATAAAGCTGAGATTAGAGTTCTTTGCTCTGGGATTACATGCTCCCATTACATGCTCCAGCATGGAGTTCTAGAACATTCTTGGTGTTCTAGGAATATTTTACATCTATATATCCTTTTCTTTCACTAAATTAATTTATAAAATTACTTGAAGCTTTAGAAGGTACAAAGAGATTTATCATAGCTGATCCAAATCAGACCTATTCTGAATTTTCCACAACAGTTATATTTCAAATATTAAAGCTCTTTGACCAAAAAAAAGGATATTTTTGAGGTTTTGGTTTGGAAAATATGGCCAATGTATGTGGAATAAAGCAAGCTGAGCTGGCAGTGTCATGAACTAACAGGCATCTCATATCTAGGACATTTCAGAGGATGAATAAGGGTCTGGGCTCAGGGGATCCACAATCTAGATGATGAAGTGGTTATCAAGGCATAAGAAGGGAGAGGAAAAAGCAAAAGGGAGAAGAGAGTAGAAATAAATAAATACCTTACACTGGTCAAGAGGCTGGTTCTCCTACCAGATTGTGTGGGTTCAAATCAGCTTTGCCACATATTAGCTAAGAGACCTTGGGCAAGGTCTAAATTTTCTGAGCTTCAGATCTCCAAATGTAAGATGAGGATAATAACAGTACCCACCTCTTAAGATTATTGTAAATACCAAATGAATTAATATATAAAAAGCATGTAACATTCAGCATGTATTCAGTAAGTGTTAGCTATCATTAGATTTGCATAGTGCTTCACAATTTATGAGGTGCTTCCATATATATTATCCTATCCAACACTCACAACAACCATGTGTTATTATCCTTGTTTTAGAAATGAGGAGAGGGGCGCCTGGGTGGCTCAGTCGTTGGGCATTTGCCTTCGGCTCAGGTCATGATCCCAGGGTCCTGGGATGGAGCCCCACATCGGGCTCTCTGCTCAGCGGGAAGCCTGCTTCTCTCTCTCCCACTCCCCCTGCTTGTGTTCCCTCTCTTGCTGTGTCTCTATTAAATAAATAAAATCTTTATATAAAAAAAAGAAATGAGGAGAAAGGTGCAGATAAAATTAGCAACTAACCCAAAGTCACACAGCTAGGAAATGAGAGGACTAGAACTACAGCTTATGCAAGACCAATGGGTTTTTCTGTTTGTTTGTTTTTTAAAGATTTATTTATTTATTTGAGAGAGAGCGAGCAAGCAGGAGAGTGTGGGGGAGAGGGGCAGAGGGAGAGGGCGTCTTAAGCAGACTCCACATCTTAAGCAGACTCCACGCTGAGTGCGGGGCCCTACACAGGGCTTGATCCCACAACACTGAGATCATGACCTGAGCCAAAACCAAGAGTCAGATGCTTAACCGACTGTGCCACCGAGGCTCCCCAGGACCACTGTTTTTATATAACATAGTGGCACCTCTGAAATTGTGTGTTGGAAGTGGAAGTGTGATTGGAGGAAGAGAGAAAGAGGATGGAGAAAAAGGATTTGCAAGTACATGGAAAATAGAGTCATAGTTTAGCTAGGGCCAGCTCAGATCTTCCTAAAGACTCTGACCTTTTTTCCCCCATGGTTTCCTTTTCTGATTTATTTATTTTTAGCTTCAAGGGATGTATAAATTGAATCTTAGTCAACCTATCCCTTTGATCATCGATAAAAAGCAGATACCTGCCTCTACCAAATTTGTCCAACAGCTGCTAATAGAAGACGATGGAAAGTCTGACACATTGAAGAAATTTCGGTATGTGCTTGAAAAAGACTGACATTAAACCTTCTTTGGATGATATGTTGGACCTAATACTGGTTTTTTCCTGCCCAAGAGTTTCCCCTTCCCCACAATTATGATATGGTGCAGTAGAGAGTCTAAGGTAGCATAGATTTTCTTAGTCAATTTAACAAGAAGCTTATTCATGTATATTTCTACGTAAATATTTAACATCTAATTTTGAGTTCCTTTAAAAAAAAAAAATGATGCTGGTCTGCTCCTTGTCTGCTCTTTTCCAGGAATGATGTAAGTCCAGTTTTCCCTTTAGTGGCTCCCCTTTGTAACATTCCCAAGACAGGGGCTCTCTTGTTCCTACAGGTGACATGACAATTATGGTCCTGGAGGGAGATAAACTGATCTCTTATAATGTGTCTTGGGTGCCTCATCTCACATGCATGGGCTTACCCCAAAGATTCACCTAGGTATCTATTTTTCCATGTCATTAATTGTGAATGCTAAAGACTTCAAATAAATGGTTGGACCAGGCAGAACTTTTTGAATAAAGTGTTAGAATTCTTTTATCATACTTTTGAACTTACATCTAACTGAATCATAACTAGTGTCAATAGATTTTTCCAGATGAAAGATTAATTTCATTAATCATATGAGGACATACATTTATAGATTTGTGGAACATTTATTAATATGTTATATTCTATTTGAATTTGAATTGTTTTACTTTTGCTCACTTAATAAATCAGTTCAACTTCAAAAAAATTAATTAAAAAATAAACCTGGTCTTGTAAAAAAAAAAATGGAACTGATTTTCCCTACCATGAAACAAGTTATTTTAACAGAATGAAGAAACTTAGAAACATTACTTTTTTCCTTTTTTAAAAAAAAGAAGGTAGGAGCTTTGGGAAGGAAGGGGAAAAGAACATTTCTGGGGAAAAAAACAGTCTGGATATGGTCTATATATTCCATGAAGCTAAGAAGATAGTTTTAAAATAGATTACTAGGTGAAGTCATGAAAATGCAGCTTTCAGGGAAGAAAAAATTTTTCAGCAAATTCTGCTGTTTTAATCCATCTCTCAAAGGGGGCATAGCTAATGTTCTTCAGTGCCAGAGAGGACATTATAGGACAAGATAGTGGGGAAGAGCAAAGGGGAAAATAAGATTCATACATTTTAATTGGATATGGAGTTCAGGAGAGTTTGGCACTTTCAATTAGTGTCTCTGATTCTCTAGACAAGAAGACCAAATGGGAGCTATCTGGAATGCTGATCTGTCAACTTCAAGCTACCCAATAACAGAGAAGACATCAATAAATTCACTCTGGGCTCAGCTGGGTGGGTACCCAGATATTCCTATGCTACTCCAGTTAGATGTTCAGTCTATCTTCAGAAAATCTCTTGCATCCATTAAATCACAGTAAGTAAAGGGATGGGAGCACTTTGGTAATGAGGCCTTTGGTCATTCATATACCTTCTGTTTCCCTAACTTGACCTTATCTTATAGCACCAGGGAGTGACCAAAAGCAGGTGCTTGGTGTGAAGTTAGACATTACCTTTTCCAGATACCATATAAATAGAAGTATACAGTATGTAACCTTTCGAATCTGGCTTTTTTCACTTAGCGTAACTCCTATGAGATTCAGCTATATATGTACCACTAATTCATTCCTTTTTACTTAGTGACTGGTATTATTCCATTGTATGGCTGTACCACATATTTTCATCCATTTACCAAGTGAAAGACATTTGAGTTGTTTTCAGGGTTGGACAATTATAAATAAAACTGCTATAAAAATTCCAGGTTTTTTTTTTTTTAAGATTTTATTTATTTATTTGAGAGAGCAAGCGAGGGAGAGAGCACAAGCAGGGGGAGCGGCAGGCACAGGGAGAGGGAGAAGCAGGCTCCCTGATGAGCAGGGAGTCCAATGTGGGGCTTGATCCCAGGACCCTGAGATCATGACCTGAGCCGAAGGCAGATGCTTAACTGACTGAGCCAGCCAGGCACCAAATAAACAGGTTTTGGGGTGAATGTAAGTTTTCACTTCTCTTAAATAAACACCCAGGAGTGAGACTGATGGGTTAGATAAGTGTTATGTTTAACTTTTATAAGAAATTGCCAAGCTATTTTCCAAAGTGACGTTTCATCTCTATATTTACTCAGCAGGGCTAGTTCTTGCCCTACCTCTGGATGAAAACCTAGGTGGTTCTGTGACATTTCTGACAACTTCACAGTAATATGTTTATCTGGTTAGTAAAATGTCCAGAACCATGTATAAGTAAACCTTTGTTTTGTTTTAAAGTTGAGGCTTCTATCTTCCAGCTAAGACTATTAAAACTTATAGTCAGAGGAGGATTATGAACAGCTTCTTTTTTCTGGCCTACTGCTTCTGTTCCTACTTTTCTAGCTTGCTACTATGGGACCCTTTAGGGATTAGAGCTCTGGAGAAGAGAGAGAAATGGAAAGTTCTTATTGACTATTACTGTTGTTTTCTAACATCAGTGCTTCCTGAATGTTGCAGATTTCTAAAGCTGACTCTTTCATGAGGTACTTTGGTCAGTTCCTTGGAGATTGCCATCACTGGAGATCTCTTATCTGCAGATTTCTTGATATTGTCAAATATATTTCTATTCTGGGGCATCTGGGTGGCTCAGTCAAGTATCTGACTCTTGATTTCAGTTCAGGTCATGATCTCAGAGTTGTGAGATCGAGCCCCACATCAGGCTCCATGCTTCTTTCTCCCTTCCCTCTCCTCCTCCCCCAGTTGCACTCTCTCTCTAAAATAAATAAATAAATAAATTCATACATACATACATATATTTTTTTCTATTCCAACTGGTTGTTGACATTTGTGATACCTCCAGCTTTTCTCTGCTGAGTCTGCTGAGATGTGTTTGCATATTTATGCAGCCCTCCTGGACAGAATCCATGACAACCCTATGCCATCTTTCTTGGGTAGATGCATATATGGCCCACATCTAGTCTACAGGAAACAGTGGAGCTTACTTTGTCCCGGTAAACTCTGAGGTCGAAAGCTTATCCCAATGCAGCAGCAGCCTCTTCTTTGCTTCTATTATTAGTGCAGCTAGCCAATCAATCACTGCCTTAGCCTTTTTTTAGGGATTGAATCAGGCCCCATTTTATGGGCCTCCAAAATGCAGGGGCCTGTGGTAAATTCTTAGAGTAGAGAAAGGATAGGAGTGCTCTCAAAATCTTCTCCTTGACCATTTCATACTCTGAGAATGAGTTAAAAGATTAAGAGTCAATTACTTTGGGGGCGCCTGGGTGGATCAGTCCGTTATGCAACTGCCTTCGACTCAGGTCATGATCCCAGGGTCCTGGGATCGAGCCCTGCATTGGGCTCCCTGCTTGCAGGGAGCCTGCTTCTCCCTCTCTTCCCCACTTGTACTTTCTCTATCTCTCTCTCTGTCAAATAAATAAATAAAATCTTAAAAAAAAAGAGTCAGTTACTTTGTAAATCCCAGTTTAGCACTCCTCTTTGAAATCTGGTATCTATTGTTAGGGTTTCCAGATTTAGCAAATAAAAATATAGGACACCCAGGTAAATCTGAATTGCAGATAAACAAAAATGATTTAGGGGTGCCTGGGTGGCTCAGTCAGTTAAGTGTCTAACTTCAGCTCAGGTCATGATTTCAGGGTCCTGGGATCAATCCCCATGTTGGGGTCCCCGCTTGGCAGGGAGTCTGCTTGTCCCTCTGCCCCTCCCCCAACTCATGCACATGTGCGCGTGCTCTCTCA
This sequence comes from Mirounga leonina, assembly GCF_011800145.1. Classification (NCBI taxonomy): domain Eukaryota; kingdom Metazoa; phylum Chordata; class Mammalia; order Carnivora; family Phocidae; genus Mirounga; species Mirounga leonina. The sequence continues at coordinate 27,208,912 of NW_023270314.1, forward strand.
AATAAATAAAATATATATTTTTAAAAAAACAGAAGTGATTTAGTATAAGTATGGTCCATGCAATTTTATACTTATACTAAAAACTTATTTGTTTATTCAATTTTAATTTAACCAGGCATCCTGTATTTAATCTGGCAACCTTTCCATTGTGCTTGTCAAAACGTTTTCATGTGCTACTACATACAAAATATGTATTAGGAGTTTCCAACTTGTATAGTTAGATGCCTGAAAACTTTCAGAGTAGGAGATGGTAAAAACAGTGAAAAAATTAAGACATTATAGGAAATAGGAGAACTGAAGTCTTGGATTTTTGCTATTTTTTCACTAAAAATAGAAACAGAAAATATGCAGTTTTAAGACATCTTAAATTAGTAATAATGGGCACTATATGATCAATTACTATTTGCCATCCTCACCTTTTTCTCCCACTAGAATCTCTTCAAGGTTTCCTCCCTCAAAAAGGATTATATTTGTTTTACTGTGTGGAAGTTAAAGTATAAACCAAGAGACTTTCTTTCCGTCTGGATTTAGTTATTTCTACCATCCTCTAGATATCAGTTATTCCTTCTGAACTGTCTTCTCTAACTCTTCCTATGTGCTCCCACAGTCCTTGTAATTAACAGTATCCTAGCACTTACCATTCTATATTGATTGCCTGCCCTGATTTTAGACAATATGTTTTAGAGAAATTAGTTGTGTTGAACTGACTCTACTTTTGCTCTGCCTGCTTTCCTTTCAAAAATATTTACTGACTACTTAGCATGTACCAGGTACTACAACTAGGCACTGAGATACAATATGGGAAGGGTTTAGGAGATCATAGATGCCAGGCAGAAGAAAAAATATGTGTAAAGATCCAGGGCCAATAGCATATTGCTTCGTTTACTTTATCTCCTAAAACAAAAACAAAACAAAACTAAAATAAACAATACCTCCCCCTACTGCTCAGTTCCCCTTCTTCCTATTTCCAACAGAGGTGACTGGAACTAAAATTTCTCTTCCTATTTCCAACAGAGGTGACTGGAACTAAAATTTCTCTTCCT
>NW_023270314.1:27209964-27224391 GCF_011800145.1 Mirounga leonina
TCTTCCTATTTCCAACAGAGGTGACTGGAACTAAAATTTCTCTTCCTGCCTGGAATTAATGCTTGGAGCTACTGCACTCTTTGGTAATCCTGAGGTGATAACCACAGGATAATATGACAATACACCAGGAATACAGAGAAGGAAAATAAATAAAACCCTGCCCTTGATCCACATCAAGTTGCTAGAACAACCCTGAGTACACCTGCCTCTGGGCTTTTGTTAAGTGAGCAATAAATGGCCTTATTTGCAACCATTCTTAGTCAGGGATTACAGTGATTAGCAGGTGATTACAATACACCAAGGCTACCTACGGTCATGTGAGCTTGAAAAGAATGTGTAACCTGCGATTTTTTTTAAAAGATTTTTTATTTTTATTTTTTTTTGAGATTTTATTTATTTATTTATGAGAGAGAGAGAGAGACAGAGAAGCAGAGGGAGAAACAGGCTCCCTTGCTGAGCAAGGAGCCCCATGCAGGACTCAATCCCAGGACCCCGGGATCATGACCTGAGTTGAAGGCAGACACTTAACCGACTGAGCCACCCAGGCGCCCCTGTAACCTGCTATTGTTGGATAAAGTAGTCCAGAGATGTCAATTATATCCAGTTGATTGATGGTGCTGTTGAGTTCAACTATATCTTTAATAATTTTCTGCCTGCTATATCTGTCCACTTCCTATAGAGTGTTAAAGTCTCCAACTACAACAGAGGATTCACCTGTTTCTCCTTGCAGTTCTATCAGTTTTTGCCTCCTGTAGTTTGATGCTCTATCGTTAGACAAAACATTAAGGATTATTATGTCATCTTGGAGTATTGACCCCTTTATCATTATTAGATACCCCTCTTTATCCCTAACTTTTCCTGCTCTGAAGTCTACTCTGTCTGAAATTAATATAACTACTCCTTTCTTTTGATTAGTGTTATCATGGTATTTTTTTCCTATCCATTTATTCTGTGTCTTTGTATTTATTTATTTATTTTTAAGATTTTATTTATTTATGAGAGAGAGAGAGAAAGAGCACATGAGTGGAGGGCGGGGCAGAGGAGAGAATCTTTAAGCAGACTCTCCACTGAGCTCCATCCCACAACTCACAAGACAATGACCTGAGCCAAAAACAAAAGTCAGACACTTAAATGACTGAGCCACCCAGGCACCCCTCTTTATATTTAAAGTCAGTTTCTTGTAGACAACATATATTTAGGTCTTGGTTTTGGATACACTCTGATAATCACTTTTAATTGGTGTATTTAGATCATTATCATTTAAGGTGATTATTGATATATTTGGATTAATATCTACCATATTTGTTATTGTTTTCTATTTACAGCTCTTGTTCTTTTGTCTTTCACACTTTTTCTGTATTTTGTAGTTTTAATTGAGATTTTATAATTTCATTTTCTGCAGTTCTTGGATATTTGTTTTCTTCAGCCTTTTTTTTTTTTCTTTGCTTTTCAGTTTTGGAAGTTTCTATAACCATATCCTCAAGCTCAGAGATTCTTTCTTAGCCATACCAGTCTAATAATGAGGCCATCAAAGGCATTCTTCATTTGTTAGTGTTTTTTATCTCTAGCATTTCTTTTTGTTTGTTTCTTAGAATATCCATCTCTCTGCTTACATTATCTGTTCCTTTATGTTGTTCACTTTTTCCATCAAAGTCCTAAGCCTATTAATCATAGTCATTTTAAATTCCTAATATAATAATTCCAACATCCCTACCATATCTGATTCTGGTTCTAATGCTTGTTCAGTCTCCTCAAACTATATTTTCTGCCTTTTGGTATGCTTGTAATTTTTGTTAAAATCCAGACATGATGTACTAGGTGAAATGAACTCTGGCAAATAAGCCTTTAATGGTGTGGTGTAAGGTATAGGAGAAGGGGAAACATTGTATAGTCCTATGATAAGGTCTCAAGTCTTTTGAAGAGCATATGCATCTGGTCTGTGAACTTCACCAGTGCTTCTCAATATCCCCCACTCCCACCTTTGGTGGCACAGGATGGCTAGAGGAAGCTGGAATTGGGTATTTCTCTTCTCTCACATAGAAGGTTAGAGTTGAGGTATTTACCTTCCTCCAAATAAGTTAGGCCCTAATGAAACCCCCATAGGTTAGGCTTTGGTAAAATAGTTTATCTTGAGGGCAGAACTTAGGAAGAACAGTATGGTCTGGTATTTTTCAAAATGGTTACTTTCCCCCTTCTCCTGAGAGAAACATGAGGGAATTTTTCTCCAATCTTCACTGTGAGGACCTGGTAGTTTCTAGAGATCCCTTTGACTGGGACCCCTGGAGTTTTAAACTCTCAGACTTGTTCCTACTGAGCCTCCCGCAATTCATCAATTAAAGTGTAAGTTTTCAAGGCACTTGGGTGGCTCATTTAGTTAAGCATCTGTCTTTGGCTCAGGTCATGATCCCAGAGTCCTGGGATCGAGCCCCCATTGGGTTCCCTGCTCAGCAGGGGGCCTCCTTCTCCCTCTCCCTGTGCTTGTGCTCTCTCTCAGATAAATAAATAAAATCTAAAAAAAAAAGTGTTAAGTTTTCTACCAGGCACTGGTTCCTGCAGAAGTGTCTGCTCCTGGGTTTCTGCTCCAGGAAGCTGTGATTCTCTGTATCGCCTATCTCTCCAATCTGGGGAGCAATGGTTTGTCCTGTGGCCTCCCTTCTCTGAAGGATCTAAGAAGTTGCTAGTTTTCAGTTTGTTCAACTTTTTACATGTTGTTAGGATGGAGTAGCAACTTCTTGCATATATTTTTCAAAAGATTTCTGTGCACTTGCTTTTTGGTTGCAAAACTGTGCTCCTGTGGAACATGTTTTTTAACCTGCTTAAATATTTCACTTGACAGTACATCTTTAAAATTTTTCTATGGTAATATAGATTTACATCATCATTTTTATTGACTGCATGATATTCATTGTATAGTTCTATCACAATTTATTGAACTGTCCTACTGACAGAAGCTTCATATTTTTCAACATTACAAACAATGCTGCAGCAAATACCCTTGCATAAGTTTGTATACTTATATGGTGATTTCCCCATGAAAATTCCATTAAAATAATATTAATTTTTTTCCAATTATAAAAGTAAGGCATGTTCATCATAGAAAATTTGAAAAATACAGAGAAGTCCATGCCCAGAAATAACCATTGTCAATATTTGGTCATGTTCTAATATTAGGTATAAGAAGACTGTCTAATAAATAATAAGCTATTGCCAAGCCCTGTTCTTCCTGGGAGACATTCTGCCTTATTAACGTGACTTTTATAAATAGAGATTACACATCAATTTTACTAGTTTAACTTTGTGAGTTCTGGAGGCACTCTTATTTTCCCTATGAATCATTTATATTCCTACAAATGTATTTAAGAGCAATTTGTAGGGGCGCCTGGGTGGCTCAGTTGGTTAAGCGACTGCCTTCGGCTCAGGTCATGATCCTGGAGTCTCGGGATCGGGTCCTGCATCGGACTCCCTGCTCAGGCTTTGGTAAAATAGTTTATCTTGAGGGCAGAACTTAGGAAGAACAGTATGGTCTGGTATTTTTCAAAATGGTTACTTTCCCCCTTCTCCTGAGAGAAACATGAGGGAATTTTTCTCCAATCTTCACTGTGAGGACCTGGTAGTTTCTAGAGATCCCTTTGACTGGGACCCCTGGAGTTTTAAACTCTCAGACTTGTTCCCTACTGAGCCTCCCGCAATTCACCCTCTGTCCTCTGATTCTCCCCCCTCTCATGTTCTCTCTCTCTGTCTCATTCTCTCTCTCAAATAAATAAATAAAATCTTTAAAAAAAAAAAAAGAGCAATTTGTAATAAGATTAATTTTCTTGTCTTGTTTCCAGGTTTAAGAAGATTCCCAAGTGACTGTAAAATTAAACACAAGCATGTTGAAAGTAAATTTCAGTGTTGCAGTAAAATTCCTATTTTGCTCTTTCATGTATATGCATTGCTTTGCCTATTTTTTTTTTTAAAGATTTTATTTATTTATTTGAGAGAGAGAGAGGGCATGAGCAGGAAGAAAGGCAGAGGGAGAGGAAGACTCCTCACTGAGCAGGGAGCCTGATACAGGACTCTATCCCAGGACCCCAAGACCAAGACCCCAGCCAAAGTCAGAAGCCAGATGCTTAACCAACTGAGTCACCCAGGCACCCCCACTGCTTTGCCTATTCTGTGCTTTTACATTCTGCCTATTGTTCTTTAGGTTAAACATCTTCATTTCCAGACTATTAATATGAGCACTCAAGAAAGAATATTGTTTGCTCTAGATTATTAGAAACACAAAACAACAGACACTGTGGTAGGCTGTCATAAAAGGGACATAATATGGCCACTGACATGATGGCAAAGTGGCACAGTCTACCTCCCAGAACCTAAACCCAAAGATACCTCAGAAATAAGAAATGAATGGATATTAAAAAAAAGAGAGAGAGGGGCGCCTGGGTGGTTCAGTCAGCTAAGTGGCTGCCTTTGACTCAGGTCATGATCCCAGGGTCCTGGAATCAAGCCCCACATCTGTCTCCCTGCTCAGCAGAGAGTCTGCTTCTCCCTCTCCCTACCACTCTGCCTACTTGTGCTCTCTATCTTTCTGTCAAATAAATAAATAAAATCTTTAAAAAGAGAGAGAGAGAGAGAGAAGAAAACCAGCAGAAACCCCTGGAGGGTCAGAAGGTGACTGTGATTTGGTAAAGAAGGGAAACAGTAGCCCTGTACAGAGGAAAGCCAGGCTCCAAACATGGGGAGTGAATTTGCAGAGAAATTTTGAGTTGGGCTCTACCCCAACATTGCCCAGACTCAGATCACTGCCTTCCCTATCAGTGCTACCACATTACCGGAAAGCAGATTCATAGGGGAACACTATTGGGATGTAGAGTAAAACAAGCACAGTAAATGCTGACTTAACCAGTAAGCATCAAAGGGCTTCCTCCTACCTCCCCCAACCCATAGACCTTCTTTTCATCCAGAGGACTAGATGATACATTCTTAGAAAAGAAAAAGCCTAGGGTAAGATACAGAGAGGTTCACTAAAGAGCACAGCATCCTGATGAGAATGAGGATATTCAAAGTTGGAACCCTGCTCACCAGGGGTGGCACAGCTAAGGCTTAGGTTTTGATTCCTCCCACTCCTTTCTCCATCCATTACCTACCAAGATGACTGATAATTGATACCCATGAAGGAAAATTACCTCATAGGGAAAAATAACAAGAAAATTAGAAAGGCAATAAACTAGTGTACTCTAGATGACAAGAATTAATAGAATACATGCCAAATAAATGTCCCTCAAGAGGATACTGATAATGAAGCAGACACAATTAATAAAGAAATAGGTAGGATTACTGAATATTCAAAACACTGCTGAAATAAACTCATTAGATGACATAAACAGCAAAATGGACATAGCCCAAGATCACATCAAGAAATGTTTCCAGAAGACATTGCGAAGGAATTAGAGATGAAAAATATAAAAATTAAGAAATATGGAGGCTAGACATAGAAATATCGGCATTTCTATAATAGGAGTGCTAACAGGAGAGAAAAAAAGTAAATGGAGGGAAGATGATACATGAAAAAAAGTGAGGACTTCCAAAGAAAGATTGATATTGAAAGGGTATATAGGGTGATAAATAGGGTTGATATAGGAAAATGAATACTTACTGATATTTTAATGAAATTTAAGAACTCCAAAGGCAAAGAGAAAATTTTAAAACCTTTCTAAGAAGAGCAGCTCACCAATAAAGAAAATCAATCAGAATGTGTCAGACTTCTCAAGAGCAACATTAGGAGCAGGAAAGCAATGAAGAAATATTTTCAAAATATTAAAAACAAACTTTTTAAAGATTGTATTTATTTATTTATCTGTCCGAGAGAGAGAGACAGAAAGAGAGAGAGAGACTGAGAGCACAAGCAGGGCGAGTGGCAGGCAGAGGGGAGAAGCAGGCTCCCTGCTGAGCAAGGAACCTGATGCAGGACTCAATCCCAGGACTCTGGGATCATGACCTGAGCCAAAGGCAGACACTTAACCAACTGAGCCACCCTAGCATCCCTAAAAACAGAAACTTTAACTCTAAAATTTTATATTCAGCTGAGCTATCAATTAAATGTGAAGGTACAATAAATATATTCTCAGACCTTCAAGGTCTCAGCAGATTATCACAAAGACCCTACGAAAATATTCCTGGAGGAAGTAATCTATCAAAAATTTTAGGAAATGCTATAAAATATAAGATAGTAAGAATAAGAAAATAACTTCCTGAAGTTTATTGTCTAAAAAAGCATTGTATAGGGGCGTCTGGGTGGCTCAGTCAGTTAAGTGTTGGTCTCTTGTTTTCAGCTCAGGTTGTGATCTTGGGGTTATGGGAGAGAGCCCTGCATTGGGCTCCATGCTCAGCAGGGAGTCTGCTTGAGATTTTCTCTCTCCCTTTCTCTCTGCCCCTCCTCCGACTTATGCTCTCTCTTCCTCCCTCTCTCTCTCTGGAATGGATGAATAAATCTTAAAAAAAAAAAAAAAAAAAAAAGCAGGGGGCTCCTGGGGTGGCTCAGTCGGTTAAGCTGCTGACTCTTGATTTCGGCTCAGGTCATGATCTCAGGTCCTGGGATTGAGTCCCACATCAGGCTCTGCCCTCAGTGGGGAGTTGGCTTGGGGTTTTCTCTCTCCCACATCCTCTGCCCGTCTTCCTGCTGGTGCTCTCTCTCTCTCAAATAAATTTTTTTTTTTTTAAAGATTATATTGGGCGCCTGGGTGGCTGAGTTGGTTAGGCAACTGCCTTCGGCTGGGGTCATGATCCTGGAGTCCTTGGATCGAGTCCCGCATCGGGCTCCCTGCTCGGCGGGGAGTCTCCTTCTCCCGCTGACCCTCCCCCCTCTCATGTGCTCTCTCTCATTCTCTCTCTCTCTCAAATAAATAAATAAAATCTTAAAAAAAAAAAAGATTTATTTATTTGACAGAGAGACACAGCGAGAGAGGGAATACAAGCAGGGGGAGTGGGAGAGGGAGAAGCAGGCTCCCCGCGGAGCAGGGAGCCCGATGCAGGGCTCGATCCCAGGACCCCGGGATCATGACCTGGGCCTAAGGCAGACACTTAACGACTGAGCCACCCAGGCGCCCCTCTCAAATAAATATTTTTTTTATAAAGGCATTTTAGGGGCACCTGGGTGACTCAGTTTGTTAAGCATCCACCTTCAGCTCAGGTCATGATCCCAGGGCCCTGGGATCGAGCCCCACATCGGGCTTCCTGCTCAGTGGGAAGTCTGCTTCTCCCTCTGCCCCTCCCCCACCCGTGCGCTCTCGAGCTCTCAAGCTCTCGAGCTCTCTCACTCAGTCTCTCTCTCAATAAATAAAATCTTTTTTAAAAAGGCATTTTATACACATACATACACACCCCAGATATAACAAAGTAGGGCACAGAATGCAATATCCAGAGATAGGGAAGAGTGCATGTGTTAAAGTATTTATCCTACTAAGGAGGAAGATACAGATAGGTATTGATAAATTTCATAAATTAAGGGAAAAAATACAAGTAAATCCCTTAACAACTTAGGGATAACCAATGAAAAACAAATATAAAATGCATGCCTTTCAAACCCATAGATAAAACTGATTTATCCAAGGAAATGAACAAGAAGCAAAAGAGAGAAAATTTAAACAGTTCTAACATAGAAGTAATTTAATATGTTAAACACACCAAAGATAAAATTCTCAGATTGAATTAAAAAACAAAACCTAGCAGTATAATGTCTATATGAGACACTTAAAAGTAAGGTTGGACAAGTTAGAACAAAAAGATGGGAAAAGACAACTATGAACCAAAAGAAAGCCAAGCAGATGTCTAATATCAGACCAAAAATAGAATTCAAGGCAAATATCATCATTAAGGGCAAAGAGAGACTATAGATAAAGAACATGTAATATATAGAAAATATAATGCATCTATATTAACATAGATGCTTATTACAATATAACTTCAAAATATACAAAATAGTAACTGACCCCTGGCTCTCCCTGCAGCCCTCTAAAATGATGTCTATTTTTTTAGAGCAGGAGGAGGGGCCGAGGGAGAGGAAGAAAGAGAATCTTAAGCAGACTCCATGCCCAACACGGAGCCCAATACACGGCTCAATCTCATAACCCTGAGATCATGACCTGAGCAGAAATTAAGACTCAGATGCTTAACCGACTGAACCACCGAGGCGGACATCCCTAAAATGATGTCTATCTTAACTCCTATACCTCCCTCATCAGTTGGCCTGGAAATGAGGTGGGGGTCTTCCTCACTCCTCAATGCTACTCCTAGATCATTCTTCCCTACTCTCTAATAATACTCAACTTTAAATCTCCTGTCATAACACTATATACCACCCATTGCCTTCTCTGTTGTAGTCTCTTGCCTGCTCCTTGCTTACTGTCACCCTATCCAGTACTTCTGTCATAATCCCTAGCAATTTCAATATTCATTTAGTTCTTTCCAACACCTGGCCTTGCAATGTTTTGATCTGTTCTCCTTCAGTGACTTAATCCTCTAGCCATTTAGTCATACCCTTGACTTTGTCATTGTAAAAACAAAACAAAACAAAAAACCCCCCTGCAACCATTCCATAATCCAGTTTCAAGTAACTCATTCTCCAAACATCACCTCTTTACAGATCACCCCAGCTAGTACCCCAACTCTAACAATCCTTTGATCTCCACAGAGACCTTGTACTTCATTGATTCTACCACCTTCATAGTGCCCCTCACCCTTTCATGTCCTCAGTTCCTTTGTAATCTACTTTAAATTCCATGATAGATAATAATGATAGATAATCTGTCCCTTGCATATGTGCTCAACTCAAACTCACTTGCTCCTCTTCTTGCTCCAGAGTACTCCTTGGTTGACCACAGCCCAGCTTAAATAAAATTTTCTCAGCCTACTCCATTCCTGTACTCTGGAAGCTGAATGTATCTTCAGAAAAACATTCAAACTTGCTGACTAGTCTTACATTAAATAATCATTAACCTCAACTGGCCCCATAATGCTGCCTGGCAAACATACTATATTTCCCTAATCCATTTACTCTGACTTTCCTGGACAGCAATTTTATATTTTCTCCTATCTCCTCAAATTTCTGAGGTCTTCTCTTTCATCTTCTTTCTTGGCTGATGACTACGTTCCTTTTTACACTGAGAAAATGGAAGCAATGATTAACTCCACATACTTCTACCACCACATCTCCCTAACTCTCTGCTTTTGTAACCATGTATCTACTTTCTTTCTTGTTACCTGTGGATAAAGTATCTGACTCCTTTCTAATGCCAGCCCCTCCCTTGAACACTAGATCCTATCTCTTTTCTTCTATTCAAGGACATTGCTTCAGCAATTCTCCCATCTCCTTCTGTATCATCATTTTTTCCCTCTCTATAACATGATGTTGTTTTTCTCAACTTTGAAAAAAAACCCCACAAAACCAAACAATTCTCTTAGGCCCACTTCCTCCACCACTTACTGCCCCATTTCTCCCCCTTCCTTTCATAACAAAGTTCCTTTTAAAAATTATGTAAACTAATAAATAAAATCTTAAAAAAAAAAAGGGGGGGGGGCGCCTGGGTGGCTCAGTTGTTAAGTGTCTGCCTTTGGCTCAGGTCATGATCCCAGGGTCCTGGGATCGGGCCCTGCATAGGGCTCCCTGCTCGGCGGGAAGTCTGCTTCTCTCTCTCCCACTCCCCCTGCTTGTGTTCCCTCTCTTGCGGTCTCTCTCTAATAAATAAAATCTTAAAAAAAAAAAAGTTATGTAAACTGTCTCTAATTTCTCTCCTCTCCTGAACCTACTCTAATTAGGTCTTTGTCCCTACTCCATCATCAGACTTGCTCCTGGCAAGGTCACCAACAACCTTCAGACTGTTAAATCCAATGGTCAATTTTCAGTCCTCTTACTTGACCTATCAGCCAACATTTGAAACTACCGATCACTCTGTTTCTTTGAAATAATTGTTTCACATGGGTTCCAGGACATTATACTCTCCTGGTTTGCCTCCTAACTTTCTGGCCACCTCTACATCTTTTTTGCTGGTTCCTTTTCATCTCTCTGACCCCAAGATGACTGGGGTCATTTTCAGAGTAATTCAGAGTTTACTTCTTGGACCTCTTGTCCTGTCTATACTCCCTTGATGGCCTCACTCAGTCTTATGGCTTTAAATACTATATATATGCTGATTCCAAATTTTTATCTCAGCTTTGACTTTCCTCCAAACTTTGCCCCTGAATTTTAGTCCTATATACACAGCTATCCACTTGATATCTTCACTTAGCTGAGCTCCTGATAGCACTAGCCCAGTCCCTGATGATACTTTTTGCCTTGAATTTGTAGCTTCAATTTATCTTATATAAAATAGCTATCTGTTTTATTTCTGTTTTTCATTTTGTTTTGTTTTTGGTGTTTCTGTTCATATTAGCCTGGAATACCTACTTATATCTCTTTCATAGCTTGTCCACAATCTTTTAAGTGTGTCTTATAATAGATAATATATGGCTAGACCTTAATTTTGAAATCCAGTCTTCGATCCAACCTGAGTTTCTGCCTTCTCATTAATGGAGTAAACTGATTAACATTTATTGTAATTCCAGTTATATTGGGACTCATTTTTGCCATCTTATAAAAATGAATATGATGGACAACTCTCTAAGAGCTAATTAGGAAAAAAAGAAGATTCAAATAATCAAATCACATAATGAAATTATGAGAACTAGCTACAGATACAACAGAGATAGAAAACAATATGATGGGGTGCCTGGGTGGCTCAGTTGGTTAAGCATCTGCCTTCAGCTCAGGTCATGATGTTGGGGTCTTAGGATAGAGCCCCATATTAGGCTCCCTGCTTCAGTGGGGAGTCTGCTTCTCTCTCTCCCTCTGCCCCTCCCCCCACCCATGCTCTCTCTCTAATAAATAAAATCTTTAAAAAGGAAGAAAAGAATATGATCGTCAATTATAAGCTAATAAACTAAATAACTTAGATGAAATAGATGATTTTTGGAAAACTATAAAATTTCAAAATTGGCAGAAGAAATTAAAAATATGAACAGACTGGGGCGCCTGGGTGGCTCAGTCGTTAAGTGTCTGCCTTCGGCTCAGGTCATGATCCCAGGGTCCTGGGATCGAGCCCCGCATCGGGCTCCCTGCTCGGCGGGAAGCCTGCTTCTCCCTCTCCCACTCCCCCTGCTTGTGTTCCCTCTCTCGTTGTGTCTCTCTCTGTCAAATAAAATCTTTAAAAAAAAAAAAAAAATGAACAGACCAAATACCTATAAATAAATTAAATAGCAATTAAAGACCTTTCCCCCAGAAAAAAAAGCCTTAGGCTTTATGGTTTTACAGTGAGTTTTACCAAGCTTTCAAGGGACAAATAATCCCTTTATCAATTAAATTGCTCCAGAAAACAGGAAAAGGGAAAAAGCTGCCTAATGATTTATTCCAAAATCAGATAGTACAAGAAGAGAGAATCATAACCCATGTCACTGATGAAAATAGATTTTAAAAAATAAATGCAAAAAGGGCGCCTGGGTGGCTCAGGCTCAGCAACTGCCTTCGGCTCAGGTCATGATCCTAGAGTCCCGGGATCAAGTTCCGCATAGGGCTCCCTGCTCAGTGGGAAGTATGCTTCTCCCTCTGACTCTATCCCCTCTTGTGCTCTCTCTCTTTCTCTCTCTCTCAAATAAATAAAATCTTTAAATAAATAAATAAATAAATGCAAAGAAGTATTATCCAACTGAATTCAACAGCCAAGGTGTTCTTCCAGGAACACAAGAATAGCTTAACATGAGAAAACTGTCAATGTTATTGACTATATTTATAGAGTAAAGGAGAAAAATCACATAGTCATTCCAAGAGTTGAAGTATAAAGCACTTGATAAGGTTACACATTTATATTTATAATGTCTTCAGAAACACAGGAATATTAATTCTCTATACTAGCAATAATGAACCAGAAATGGCAATACCATTCATAAAAGCACCAAAAATTGTAAGATATTTAACAATTAATTCACAAACATGGCACAACACCTTTACCCTGAAATTTTTAAATTCTATTAAAGGACATAAAAGAAGATCTGGAAAAAATTATAAAGTATGTTCTTAGATAAGACAGCTTAGCTTAGTAAGGATGTCAGCTCTTCAAAAATTATAAGTTCAAATCATATTTTAAAATGTTAGCAGGAACTTTTTTAGAAACTTGAGAAACTCATTCTAAAATGTATATGGAATAGTAGCCCATGAAAAGATGAATCAATTTTGAAAAAGAAAATGAAAAAGGGGATGATAATACAACTATTAAGAGCTGGCACACTACAGAAATTTTAAAAAACAGCAGCAGCAAGATAGAGACACGAGAACAAATAAACCAACAAACAGAACAAACAGAAAGCTCATAAATAGACCCATGATACACAGAACCTGACATATGAAAAAGGTGGCATCACAAAGGTGGCAAAGCCATCTTCATGAGGAAAGAATAGATTGCTTAGAAATTCTGTTGATGTGTGAAGAAAAATTAAGTTAGATCCCTACCTTACGCTGAATACAAAGAACTTCAGACAGCTTAAAGATATAATAAAAAGGTGACACCTGGGTGGCTCAGTTGTTAAGCGTCTGCCTTCAGCTCAGGTCATGATCCTAGAGTCCTGGGATCGAGCCCCGCATCGGGCTCCCTGCTCCGCGGGAGGCCTGCTTCTCCCTCTGCTGCTCCCCTTGCTTGTGTTCCCTCTCTCCCTGCCTCTCTCTCTGTCAAATAAATAAATAAAATCTTAAAAAAAAAAAAAAGATATGATAAAAAAATAAAACTATCAAGCTAATGGAAGAAAATGTAGGAAAATATCTTTGTAACTTATCCCTCAATTATATCTCAATAAAGCTGAAATTAAAAACAAAATGAAACTTAAGGCCAAAACTTGTTGGATTATTTGCCAGGATGGCAAAATTTAATAAGAATACCAAATCTTGGCAAAATGTGTGGGGAGACTGACCTCTTGTGCATAGGATGTGGAAGTGTAAGCTGCCTTAGCCATTCTGGGAAGCAACCTGAAAATATTTATTGAAGTGTGTGTGTGCCTTGGAATCCCAAGATCCCATCTCTTGGTATATGTCCTAGAAGAAAATGTCATGTGGGTTATCATGGGAACATATACAAAAGTTCATCCAACTTTTTTCAAGATAGTAGGAAGTAAAAGCAATCCAGCCATTTTAACCAGGGGAACAGTTACATAAAAGAGGGTGGATGCAGACTATGGAAGAAATGTAGCAACTAAAAGCAACAAAGTAGGTGTACATATAGCACACAGGTAGATTTTAAACCCATAAGTTAAAAGAGAAAAATATAGAAGGATATTTAAGGCATAAAATTATTCATGCGTATTAAAAACAAATACACACCTTTGTATATATTATTCCCACACCTCTTCCCATAGCTCTTCCTAAAAACTACACACAGGAAAAAAGAAAGCAAATAAAAATTCCTACAACTGATACTAAAATGCGGGGGGGAAATCCTAGTCTCTAATTTATTTTTTTTTAAGATTTTATTTATTTATTTGAGAGAGACACAGAGAGAGAGAGAGCACAGAGGAAGAGTGAGAGGGAGAAGCTGACTCCACGCTGAGCAGAGAGCCTGACATGGGGCCGGATCCTAGGACCCTGAGGTCATGACCTAAGCTGAAGGCAGACACTTAACGGACTGAGCCTCCCCTACAATGTCTAATTTAAATGCAAGTTGGGAAAGATAAAGTAGAGACCATCCAGAACCCCGTAAGTGTGTCAAGGTCACAGAATCTGCTTGAAAAGAGTGGAGAATATGTAGTCTTAGTGTTGGTAACATCAACAAGGGTTTGCTGGTAACATAAACAAGGGTTTGCTCCCAGAAGGAAATTACCCAGCCCCTAGTGGGAACAGCTGAGAGCTGGCCTGAAATCTGGCAGACTGGCCCTGGCAACAAGAGTAAAAATATATGGGCTTGGAAAAGTCAATAGGAACAAGGGTACAGTTTTGGGAAAGTGCCACCGTCAGGAGAAACAGGCACTTTGGAAAGTAGTCATTGTTCCTTGAAGACAGCAGCCAGTGGTAAACAGAAGAAAGAAAAGAAGTAACTGGTAATAAGTACCCCACTGAAAAAACAAATAGAATCAGAAATCTGACCACAAAAAAAGCCACTTAAGAAAACTGCTTTTCACTATAGCAACAGAAGAGGGAGCCCTTGAGCTGAAAAAAAAAAAACGAGGAGGCCCTTGAAATCCTGTCCATTCTCCTTTGAAAGATCCATCTGTTAAAAACTGACTCAGGGGGCGCCTGGGTGGCTCAGTCGTTAAGCGTCTGCCTTCGGCTCAGGTCATGATCCCAGGGTCCTGGGATCGAGCCCCGCATCGAGCCCCGCATCGAGCCCCGCATCGAGCCCCGCATCGAGCCCCGCATCGAGCCCCGCATCG